>NC_088214.1:14078668-14153668 GCF_036934945.1 Oncorhynchus masou masou
ACCAAACCATACTACACTATTAAATAATGCAACCAAACCAAACTACACTATTTATAATGCAAACAACCATAATACGCTATTGAATAACGCAACCAAACCATACTACACTATTGAATAATGCAACCAAACCATACAACCCTATTGAATAATGCAACCAAACCATACTACACTATTGAATAATGCAACCAAACCATACTACACTATTTATAAATTAACCAACCATACTACACTATTAAATAATGCAACCAAACCATGCTACACTATTGAATAATGCAACCAAACCATACTACACTATTTATAACGCAACCAAACTACACGATTTATAACGCAACCCAACCATACTACACAATTGAATGATGCAACCAAACCATACTACACAATTGAATGATGCAACCAAACCATACTACACTATTTTTAACGCAACCAAACCATACTACACTATTAAATAATGCAACCAAACCATACTACACTATTAAATAATGCAACCAAACCATACTACACTATTTATAATGCAACCAATCATACAACACCATTGAATAATGCAACCAAACCATTCTACACTTTATAATAAGTAATGGAACCAATTTATAATTTATAATGCAACTACACTATTTATAACACAACCAAACCATACTACACAGTTGAATAATGCAACCAAACCATACTACACTATTGAACAACGCAACCAAAATACACTATTTATAAAGCAACCAAACCATACTACACTATTGAATAATGCAACCAAACCATACTACAATATTGAATAATGCAACCAAACCATACTACACTACTGAATAATGCAACCAAACCATAGTACACTATTTATAACATAACCAAACCATACTACACTATTTATAATGCAACCAAAACCATACTACACTATTGAATAATGCAACCAACCATACTACACTATGAAATAATGCAACCAAACCATACTACACTATTTATAATGCAACCAATCATACAACACTATTGAATAACGCAACCATACCATACTACACCATTGAATAATGCAACCAAACCATTCTACACTTTATAATAAGTAATGGAACCAATTTATAATTTATGATGCAACTACACTATTTATAACACAACCAAACCAAACTCCACTATTTATAATGCAACCAAACTACACTATTTATAACGAAACCAAACCATACTACACTATTGAATAATGCAACCAAACCATACTACACAATTGAATAATGCAACCAAACCATACTACACTATTGAACAACGCAACCAAAATACACTATTTATAATGCAACCAAACTACACTATTTATAAAGCAACCAAACCATACTACACTATTGAATAATGCAACCAAACCATACTACACTATTGAATAATGCAACCAAACCATACTACACTACTGAATAATGCAACCAAACCATAATACACTATTTATAACATAACCAAACCATACTACACTATTTATAATGCAACCAACCATACTACACTATCGAATAATGCAACCAAACCATACTACACTATTGAATAATGCAACTAAACCATACTACACTATTTATAATGCAACCAACCATACTACACTATAATGCATCCAAACCATACTACACTATTAAAAAATGTAACCAAACCATACTACACTATTTATAGCGCAACCAAACCATACTACACTATTGAATAATGCAACCAAACCATACTACACCATTGAATAACGCAACCAAACCATACTATACTATTTACAATGCAACCAAACCATACTACACTATTTATAATGCAACCAAACCATACTACACTATTGAATAACGCAACCAAACCATACTACACTATTGAATAACGCAACCAAACCATACTACACTATTGAATAACGCAACCAAACCATACTACACCACTGAATAACGCAAACAAACCATACTACACCACTGAATAACGCAAACAAACCATACTACACTATTGAATAACGCAACCAAACCATACTACACTACTGAATAATGCAACCAAACCATACTACACTATTGAATAACGCAACCAAACCATACTACACTACTGAATAATGCAACCAAACCATACTACACTATTGAATAACGCAACCAAACTACACTATTGAATAACGCAACCAAACCATACTACACTATTGAATAACGTAACCAAACCATACTACACTACTGAATAATGCAACCAACCATACTACACTATTGAATAACGCAACTGTTACGCACGCCTCTATGAAGAGGGAACGCGACACCCTGCTACAACTAAACTCTCCATGAAGTGAAAAATGTATGACTGTAGGTGCAAGAAAGAATGACAACAGGCAGAATGTGGTACCGTTTACAAGGACTTTATTCCTTTACACGGTAATATGGGGAAAAGGGGCTGGACGGAACCAAAGCAAAGAAAGTAAATCTCAAAGCCCCCCCCCTCTCCTATCTTACCTGCCTACCCACTACTTACCTACTTTAGCAACACCTGGTGCCCTAACCAAAATACAGGGGGTGGTCCGCCCAGGTCTTACCTAGTGTGCCTAGACAGCGAATATGCTACGGGTATATGTATGCCCGCGGGCCTCTTGCCTAAGCACTCCCTAGGTGCCTTCCCCTTCCCCCCTGGGAACAAATGAAACAGAATATTAAACAATTTTCGCAAACAAACTTAGAAACAAAGGATGTCAAATAAGCTCTATCTGAGCAACAAACTCACTAAACATACCAACTCTCAGCAATGAACTCCCAGCAAAATATCTAGCAAAATCTCTAGCAAAATATCTGCAATGACTTCCCAGCAAAACTCTAGCAAATCTACTTCCAGCAAAATTCCTCTAGCAAATCTACCTCTAGCAAAATTCTCCCCTCCTGCACAGAACACAGGCTTTTATATAGCTTCTGGTATAGGTAATTGGAGACAGCTGCGTCTTGACGAGGGGGCGGGGACAGCTCTCCAATTAGCCCTGGAGTCGACCAATCAGCTGCTTGATGGATTTCAGGAAGCCATTTCCTGAAATAAACACATGCAAACATACAAACTACAACACATAAACTGGGGAACGTAACAGCAACAATTCACAAGAATGTATGTATATGAAAGGGTTTATTTTTGATCCCTGTCCCATTCTTTCAATCAATATCCGAACTTAAACAACAAGGGATAATCATTTTGACTGCATTCATTATTTTTTCTAATGTTGTCCAAAAGATTGAATTAATGAACAGTTGGTGTGGGCATTGAGAGGAGGGGCTGCAACAGGCTACATGTGTTAACAGTTTTCCCTATCTCATGTTAACTGACCATCGCTCCAGTCAGCTTGCTTTTGTCAGGTTAGTTATAATACGGGCCACCAACAAGTAGTTAGTTAGCAAACTAGCTAGATGCCTTCCTTCAAGGAGACAAAGTCTGCCTTCTCACCTCCAATCAAATGTGTTTATAAAGACATTTTACATTTAACTAGGCAAGTCAGTTAAGAACTAATTCATATTTACAATGACGGCCTACCCATAACCCGGATGACGCTGGGCGTGCACCACCCTATTGGACTCTTATTGGACAATTACGGCTGGATGTGAGACAGCCTGGATTCGAGCCAGGGACTGTAGTGACGCTTGCACTGAGATGCAGTGCCTTGGACAGCTGCGCCACTCGAGAGCCACCATACTGAGGTCGCACCCAAACGGCTCTTATCTGTACACCCAGACTTATGACTAAGTCACATAAGAAAAGCCTACTAACATGTAACAATGGACAATTCTCTCAATGAAAACAGAATAGTAGGTCTTATTAAACAGTATAGTATGTAATGAATATTACATTTCCACCACACCCATTACGTATGGTATGTTACGAATTTGCAAAACATACAACATGTTATGAATTTGCAACACGTAGTATATATTACGAATTTTCTAAACATATGATATCTTACAAATTCTAGCTAGGTGGCTAGATGGCTAGTTTTAGCTAGGCAAGGGGTTAGGGTTTAGGGGTTAGGTGTTAGGGTTAAGTTAAGGATTTAGGTTAAAAGGTTAAGGTAAGGCATAGGAGAATGGTTAGCTAAAAGGGTCAACCTCTACAGGATGGGTGTGTCCCCCGCGGGACGGTTGAGTTAACGTGCGCTAATGTGATTAGCAGGAGGTTGTAAGTAACAAGAACATTTCCCAGGACATAGACAAATCTGATATGGGCAGAAAGCTTAAATTATTGTTAATCTCACTGCACTGTCCAATTTACAGTAGCTATTACATAGAAATAATACCATCCTATTGTTTGAGGAGAGTGCACAGTTATGAGTTTGAAAATGTATTAACAAACCAAACCAACAAAAATGTAATGGTTCATTGGATCAGTCTAAACTGTGGACATACACTGCTGCCATCTAGTGGCTAAAATGTTAATTGCGCTTAAACTGTAATAATACATTGTGGCCTTTCTCTTGCATTTCAAAGATGATAAAAAAATGTATTTTTCTTTGTATTATCTTTAACCAGCTCTAATGTGTTATGTTCTCCTACATATATTTCACATTTCCACAAACCTCAGTGTGTTTCCATTCAAATGGTATCAAGAATATGCATATCCTTGCTTCAGGTCCTGAGCTACAGGCAGTGAGATTTGGGTATGTCATTTTAGGCGGAAATTGAAAAAAATCCTTTAACCCCTTTATTTTAGTTGGCACAAAACTACCTCCATACTTCCATTTGTTTGTATTCGTTTGTATAGGTTACCTTCAGACGAGTCCCATCTGGCCTTTTTTTTTACATCAACAGTTGTCACAAAGTTATTTTACACCAGAGAAACCCAGGACAACTGGGTGATGTCATATCCTGTTTCTGTTTAGGCACCTGGCCAGCCGAGTGCAGGTGGGCTCTCCCGTTAACATCAGGCTCTTGGTGCTCCCGCCCCAAATACACACAGGTACACAGGTACACACACAGACACACACTATTAGTAATGTTCCCCTATTTCCATGTTTGTGTGTATGTGTGTTGTGTGTCAGAGCTGAGGGATGATAAGCCAGTGCTTTCTGAAGAGTGATCTAGTGTGGGAGGAGGACATGCAAGATGCAAGTCCCTGGACAGAAAGGTGACAAATGAGTCTTTCCCTACACCCTACCATTACCCCCTACTCTTACCTTAGCCTCTTACTCTTAAACCACTGACCCCTAAGTTCCCAACATGACTTGACCTGAAGGATACACACAGTGGCTGTGTCTCAATAGTCTAGTAACTTCCTCTCACAGGCACATTTTTGAGGACAATACTCTTCTGTTTTTATGGATGTTTTGTATTTTATTTTGTGATACTGTTTTAACTGCCTACTATTTTTGTTTGTATGACCTGCACTGAAACAAATCCCAATTAACTCTGTTGCGACGGCAACCGCAAGAGTTACAGTTGGTGGGAATAAAATAACATTTATTATTTCATGTATTGTATATTTTCCATGCTTTTTTTCTGTTAAGAACTTTATCCACGAGTGTAACTGCTAGTTTGCTTTGGCTCTGATGGGATCACCCCACACATTTGTAAGGATAACGTTCTAAATGTATGTAACACTATGCCTGTATGATCTGGTTTCTGTATGCAATACTTTGCTGAGCCTACTTTCAACTGGCTTTTACCAAATAAGGCAGGACAGCATGGTTTAGGTAATTAAACTTAAACCTTTACGTCTGATTCGACCTCAAAGGATTTAGGACCACAGGCCTGTCTTGGGAAGCTGAACAAGGGAGTAAAGTACTGTACTTTCTATAGTCCTCGTCTATAATGTTGCTCAACCTGTGTTTTTAACACATGTCCTTTTGGATGTACAAGGACTATCAGCTAAATTAAACATAAATGACAAAAGATTACAGTGTGACCTACACACAGAGGCCACCACTGCAGGAAGGGAGTCAGCTGCAAGAACCTCTTCCTCTATCTTGCTCTAAACCCTTTTGAGGAAGAGGCCTCTTCCTCCCCGCAGCTTAAAACAGACTAAAACAAACATTAATGATAACTGATAGAAACAAGGCATATAAATGGATATAAGGATAGGAATAAAGAAGGACAATTGATACATTTACAATTGGAAAACTAGAGGGTAAAAGTTACCGTCTTTTTTCCCTCAATCTCCCCAAGTCCTGGAGCATCAGAGTAGATCAGGGGGCACAGATCCTCCTGACATTTGCTTCCGGCCATTGTGCTCCACCCTTTGACGCTTGGAGCTCTTTAACTGGCTATTATCCCATAGCTGGGGGCAGTGGTTGGGCGTGTCCACATGCCAGTGGGCATGCACATTACCAGCCTGGACTCAGAGACTAGACGAAACCTAGTAAATGTAAATCCGGGACACTAATTAGTATGAAATATTACGTTTGGTATGGTTACTTAAATATGTGCCAAAAAAAACATAAATATTTCCTGAGCTTTCTTATCTCCTAGATATAGGACGGTCCTTTTAAACCCTTATTTGTCACACCCTGACCTTAGAGAGCCATTTTATTCTTCAATTTGTTTTTTTCCCAATTTTATTTCACCTTTATTTAACCAGGTAGGCTAGTTGAGAACAAGTTCTCATTTACAACTGCGACCTGGCCAAGGTTAGGTCAGGGTGTGATTTGGGGTGGGCATTCTATGTTGTGTATTTCTATGTTGGCCTGATATGGTTCTGAATCAGAGACAGCTGTTTATCGTTGTCTCTGATTGGGGATCATATTTAGGTAGCCCTTTTTCCAACTTTCTGGTCTTGGATCTTGTCTACATTTAGTTGCCTGAGTTCACAACAGTAGCTTCACGGTTCGTTTGGTTGTTTGTTGTTTTTGTTCAGTGAGTTTCGGTTTATTAAAATTACGTGGAACTCTACTCACGTTGCGCCTTCGTCTCATCATTACAACGAACGTGACATTATTCCTTATGATACACGTTTTGCCATTTATGAATGTGTTATTCAAGGTGTTTCTATGGGCTATAGTAGTAAAGGCCAAATTCAATATTTTATACAAAAAATACATATTATTTTTGATACCTAAAGGGGTTCTGAAATGTAAAATCAAATAGCTAAATGATCCATAGTATGACCATCCTAAATCAATTCCATATGTCAGCTTAGTAACCCCTCCTGTCTTGTCTGTCAGTCAAGCTACCAAGCATTGAAGGAAGGCAGCTATAGCTAGTTGGCTAACTAACTAACATTATTTGTTGTTGGCCCTTATTGTATAAAGAACCTGGTGATGCTAGCTGGCTGGAGCAATGATCAGCAAAGTAGAACACGCAACCTGTGGCAGCCCCTCCTCTCCACGACCACACCAAAGATTTTATAACTAACCCAAGATAGAACAGAGCCTGTTGTTTCAAATTTGAGAAAATTAATCATAGTGGGTAAAACAAGAAAGGAGGTGGACAGAGCTAAGTATGAGCTAATGAGATCCCATTGGTGCGTTCTAGCATTTATTCACATATTTCCATTTGGGAACTTGCCATTGTACTCCTTCTAAACAGCTCACTTAAAAAAAAAAACTTTGGCAAAGAGTAAAGTCTACAAAACGGAGTCCACAATGTTTGCTACAGAGTCTAGTTTTGGAAACAGAAAACTGTACGGAGATGAAATGTTTCATCGATGAGAAAATGTCCCGAATGTCGGCCAAAATCCATCTCGTTGTCACAATCGTTGTGGTAATCATACTCGGACCAAGGCGCAGCGTACGTAGAGTTCCACATGTTTATTAAATTAAACTATCTCTGCCTGGCCGGTTCACGGTGGCTAGGAAAAACTCCCTAGAAAGGCCAGAACCCAGGAAGAAATCTAGAGAGGAACCAGGCCATGAGGGGTGGCCAGTCCTCTTCTGGCTGTGCCGGGTGGAGATTATAACAGAACATGGCCAAGATGTTCAAATGTTCATAGATGACCAGCATGGTCAAATAATAATAATCACAGTGGTTGTCGAGGGTGCAACATGTCAGGACCTCAGGAGTAAATGTCAGTTGGCTTTACATAGCCGTTCATTCAGAGTATCTCTACCGCTCCTGCTGTCTCTAGAGAGTTGAAAACAGCAGGTTTGGGACAGGAGGGGTCAGGAGACACTGTGGCCCCATCCGACAATACCCCTGGACAGGGCCAACCAAGCAGGATATAACCCCACCCACTTTGCCAAAGCACAACCCCCACACCACTAGAGGGATATCTTCAACCACCAACTTACCATCCTGAGACAAGGCAGAGTATAGCCCAGAAAGATCTCTGCCACGGCACAACCCAAGGGGGGGGGCGCCAACCCGGACAGGAAGATCACGTCATTGACTCAACCCACTCAAGTGACACACCCCTCCTAGGTACGGCATGGAATAGCCCCAGTAAGCCAGTGACTCAGCCCCTGTAATAGGGTTAGGGGCAGAGAATCCCAGTGGAGAGAGGGGAACCGGCCAGGCAGAGACAGCAAAGGTGGTTCGTTGCTCCATTGCCTTTCCGTTCACCTTCAAACTCCTGGGCCAGACTACACTCAATCATAGGACCTACTGAAGAGATGAGTCTTCAATAAAGCCTTAAAGGTTGAGACCGAGTCTACGTCTCTCACATGGGTAGGCAGACCATTCCATGAAAATGGAGCTCTATAGGAGAAAGCCCTGCCTCCAGCTGTTTGCTTAGAAATTCTAGGGACAGTAAGGTGGCCTGCGTCTTGTGACCGTAGCGTACGTGTAGGTATGTATGGCAGGACCAAATCGGAAAGATAGGTAGGAGCAAGCCCATGTAATGCTTTGTAGGTTAGCAGTAAACCTTGAAATCAGCCATTGCCTTAACAGGAAGCCAGTGTAGAGAGGCTAGCTCTGGAGTAATATGATCAAATTTTCTAGTTCTCGTCAAGATTCTAGGATCCGTGTTTAGCACTAACTGAAGTTTATTTAGTGCTTTATCCAGGTAGCCGGAAAGTAGAGCACTGCAGTACTCTAACCTGGAAGTGACAAAAGCATGGATTCATATTTCTGCATCATTTCTGGACAGAAAGTTTCTGATTTTTGCAATGTTACGTAGATGGAAAAAATACATCCTTGAAACAGTCTTGATATGTTCGTCAAAAGAGAGATCAGGGTCCAGAGTAACGCCGAAGTCCTTCACAGTTTTGTTTGAGACGATTGATCAACCATCAAGATTAATTGTCAGATTCAACAGAAGATCTCTTGACTCTGTACCGGTACATTGACTCTGTACCGGTACCCCCTGTATATAGCCTCCACATTGACTCTGTACCGGTACCCCCTGTATATAGCCTCCACATTGACTCTGTACCGGTACCCCCTGTATATAGCCTCACTATTGTTATTTTACTGCTGCTCGTTATTTAATGTTACTGTTTTCTTTTATTCTTATTTTTTCTTAATACTGCATTGTTTGTTAAGGGCTTGTAAGTAAGCATTTATTTCACTGTAAGGTCTACAACTGTAGTATCGGCGCATGTGACATACAATTTGATTTGGTCTTCGTCTTCCCACTGAAATAGGTTCTGATAGTAGTGTTTTGAATGTATCACATCAGTGTGATCTCGGTTGTCACTAAGTTAGATTAATTTGATGTGTGTGTATGTCTCATTAGTTAGCAGAGTTTCATTTCGTGCAGGGAGTACATGATTTTGATTGTTGTGTTTCATATTGCAAGATGTCTGTGGAGTTTGGGGAAATATGCTAACTGTTCTATGTTTTGTGTTTTGTGTTTAGAGTTTTGAGGGCCTGAGATGTTGTTTCAGCAAACGTGTTTTAACAAGTGGGAAAAACTGTAAAATAAACAACCTTGCTGTTGGGGATGATTGGGGCTAGATTCAACCTCTACTCCGGTCTCTCCGCTGACCTGTTTTTCCACTTCAATGCTACTGATGGAAATTTTCCCTTTAGGAGTGTCATGACGTTGGCCTGGGGGTAGGTTTATGACAGTCATATATACCTCTTCCCCCCCTTTTCCTCTCTCTACCCTACTGAGGTTACATTTGAAAACCCCTTGGTTGACATAGAGACTCTGGGAACATCAGAAGGTGGGGGGAAATAAACTATATTCTGGTAATCCGACCAATTGAACATATGCAGTGCTACTTAATCAATATGATGTCAGTTCGGTTGTCATCTGAGACATTCTCATCAATGATAAGATGACATAAACTCTACAGTGGAAAGGCTACACATCAGAGTTATCGGATTCACATGGAATTGTTGTTCAATTTAAATGTTTGAATATAAAATTATTGGTGAAGAGATGAAATGTAATTTTAGCTTCCAAATGAGAGATTTGGGTTTTCATAAGGTTAGGGCTCTGCTCAATCAGAGGCCCGCCCCTGTGAAGGGACATGGGTTATGAAACGTTCAGATAATAACTACAGAACGAAGCCAACATCAGCGTGAGCTTTGGTTGCGAATGGTATGAACTTTGAACTCTTATTCACTACAGAAGTGATACCTCCTAGCCGTTGAGTTAGCAACAGCAGCTGCAAATGAGGGTTAGAGTATCCCGTCTATCACACAACGACGTTACTACAACATATCCAATTGACCACCAGAGACATTCTTCAAAGGACAAAGGACTCGGTTTGGCAACACGGCCTTCCATCTACCACCAACCTACTGAAGCGCAGCTCAGAGTAAATATTTATTGCATTTTCCTTCTCCAAATGGGTGGTAATTTAGAATGCATAAGATATGGTATTTACGATAGCACAGCTTCTTCCTTTGTTACTCAGTCTTCCCAGTCTTTCACTCAAACCCAGCACCTTTTCTTTTGTGTAACAAGCTGTCATATCTGTTGCACCCGCTCGGGACGTTTTCCTTTATGACGTAATTTGTAATCAAGTTATGATTAATTCTGTGTATATGTAATTCTGTGTGATTAGTTAGGTATTTAGGTATTTAGTAAATAAATAATGAAACTCAATTTTGTATTGCTGATTCAACTTCTTAGCCAGGGTTCGTGAAGATAACCAAGAATTTACAACTTTCAGATTACATTTACATTACATTTAAGTCATTTAGCAGACTCTCTTATCCAGAGCGACTTACAAATTGGTGAATTCACCTTCTGACATCCAGTGGAACAGCCACTTTACAATAGTGCATCTAAATCATTAAGGGGGTGGTGAGAAGGATTACTTATCCTATCCTAGGTATTCCTTGAAGAGGTGGGGTTTCAGGTGTCTCCGGAAGGTGGTGATTGACTCCGCTGTCCTGGCGTCGTGAGGGAGTTTGTTCCACCATTGGGGGCCAGAGCAGCGAACAGTTTTGACTGGGCTGAGCGGGAACTGTACTTCCTCAATGGTAGGGAGGCGAGCAGGCCAGAGGTGGATGAACGCAGTGCCCTTGCTTGGGTGTAGGGCCTGATCAGAGCCTGGAGGTACTGCGGTGCCGTTCCCCTCACAGCTCCGTAGGCAAGCACCATGGTCTTGTAGCGGATGCGAGCTTCAACTGGAAGCCAGTGGAGAGAGCGGAGGAGCGGGGTGACGTGAGAGAACTTGGGAAGGTTGAACACCAGACGGGCTGCGGCGTTCTGGATGAGTTGTAGGGGTTTAATGGCACAGGCAGGGAGCCCAGCCAACAGCGAGTTGCAGTAATCCAGACGGGAGATGACAAGTGCCTGGATTAGGACCTGCGCCGCTTCCTGTGTGAGGCAGGGTCGTACTCTGCGGATGTTGTAGAGCATGAACCTACAGGAACGGGCCACCGCCATGATGTTGGTTGAGAACGACAGGGTGTTGTCCAGGATCACGCCAAGGTTCTTAGCGCTCTGGGAGGAGGACACAATGGAGTTGTCAACCGTGATGGCGAGATCATGGAACGGGCAGTCCTTCCCCGGGAGGAAGAGCAGCTCCGTCTTGCCGAGGTTCAGCTTGAGGTGGTGATCCGTCATCCACACTGATATGTCTGCCAGACATGCAGAGATGCAATTCGCCACCTGGTCATCAGAAGGGGGAAAGGAGAAGATTAATTGTGTGTCGTCTGCATAGCAATGATAGGAGAGACCATGTGAGGTTATGACAGAGCCAAGTGACTTGGTGTATAGCGAGAATAGGAGAGGGCCTAGAACAGAGCCCTGGGGGACACCAGTGGTGAGAGCGCGTGGCGGGAGACAGATTCTCGCCACACCACCTGGTAGGAGCGACCTGTCAGGTAGGACGCAATCCAAGCGTGGGCCGCGCCGGAGATGCCCAACTCGGAGAGGGTGGAGAGGAGGATCTGATGGTTCACAGTATCGAAGGCAGCCGATAGGTCTAGAAGGATGAGAGCAGAGGAGAGAGAGTTAGCTTTAGCAGTGCGGAGCGCCTCCGTGATGCAGAGAAGAGCAGTCTCAGTTGAATGACTAGTCTTGAAACCTGACTGATTTGGATCAAGAAGGTCATTCTGAGAGAGATAGAGGGAGAGCTGGCCAAGGACGGCACGTTCAAGAGTTTTGGAGAGAAAAGAAAGAAGGGATACTGGTCTGTAGTTGTTGACATCGGAGGGATCAAGTGTAGGTTTTTTCAGAAGGGGTGCAACTCTCGCTCTCTTGAAGACGGAAGGGACGTAGCCAGCGGTCAGGGATGAGTTGATGAGCGAGGTGAGGTAAGGGAGAAGGTCCCCGGAAATGGTCTGGAGAAGAGAGGAGGGGATAGGGTCGAGCGGGCAGGTTGTTGGGCGGCCGGCCGTCACAAGAAGCGAGATTTCATCTGGAGAGAGAGGGGAGAAAGAGGTCAGAGCACAGGGTAGGGCAGTGTGAGCAGAACCAGCGGTGTCGTTTGACTTAGCAAACGAGGATCGGATGTCGTCGACCTTCTTTTCAAAATGGTTGACGAAGTCATCTGCAGAGAGGGAGGAGGGGGGGGGGGAGGAGGATTCAGGAGGGAGGAGAAGGTGGCAAAGAGCTTCCTAGGGTTAGAGGCAGATGCTTGGAATTTAGAGTGGTAGAAAGTGGCTTTAGCAGCAGAGACAGAGGAGGAAAATGTAGAGAGGAGGGAGTGAAAGGATGCCAGGTCCGCAGGGAGGCGAGTTTTCCTCCATTTCCGCTCGGCTGCCCGGAGCTCTGTTCTGTGAGCTCGCAATGAGTCATCGAGCCACGGAGCGGGAGGGGAGGACCGAGCCGGCCTGGAGGATAGGGGACATAGAGAGTCAAAGGATGCAGAAAGGGAAGAGAGGAGGGTTGAGGAGGCAGAATCAGGAGAAAGGTTGGAGAAGGTATGAGCAGAGGGAAGAGATGATAGGATGGAAGAGGAAAGAGTAGCGGGGGAGAGAGAGCGAAGGTTGGGACGGCGCGATACCATCCGAGTAGGGGCAGTGTGGGAAGTGTTGGATGAGAGCGAGAGGGAAAAGGATACAAGGTAGTGGTCGGAGACTTGGAGGGGAGTTGCAGTGAGGTTAGTGGAAGAACAGCATCTAGTAAAGATGAGGTCGAGCGTATTGCCTGCCTTGTGAGTAGGGGGGAAGGTGAGAGGGTGAGGTCAAAAGAGGAGAGGAGTGGAAAGAAGGAGGCAGAGAGGAATGAGTCAAAGGTAGACGTGGGGAGGTTAAAGTCGCCCAGGACTGTGAGAGGTGAGCCGTCCTCAGGAAAGGAGCTTATCAAGGCATCAAGCTCATTGATGAACTCTCCGAGGGAACCTGGAGGGCGATAAATGATAAGGATGTTAAGCTTGAAAGGGCTGGTAACTGTGACAGCATGGAATTCAAAGGAGGCGATAGATAGATGGGTAAGGGGAGAGAGAGAGAATGACCACTTGGGAGAGATGAGGATCCCGGTGCCACCACCCCGCTGACCAGAAGCTCTCGGGGTGTGCGAGAACACGTGGGCGGACGAAGAGAGAGCAGTAGGAGTAGCAGTGTTATCTGTGGTGATCCATGTTTCCGTCAGTGCCAGGAAGTCGAGGGACTGGAGGGAGGCATAGGCTGAGATGAACTCTGCCTTGTTGGCCGCAGATCGGCAGTTCCAGAGGCTACCGGAGACCAGGAACTCCACGTGGGTCGTGCGCGCTGGGACCACCAGATTAGGGTGGCCGCGGCCACGCGGTGTGGAGCGTTTGTATGGTCTGTGCAGAGAGGAGAGAACAGGGATAGATAGACACATAGTTAACAGGGTACAGAAGAGGCTATGCTAATGCAAAGGAGATTGGAATGACAAGTGGACTACACGTCTCGAATGTTCAGAAAGTTAAGCTTACGTAGCAAGAATCTTATTGACTGAAATGATTGAAATGATACAGTACTGCTGGAGTAGGCTAGCTGGTAGTGGCTGCGATGTTGACACTACACTAATCAAGTCGTTCCGTCGAGTGTAATAGTTTCTACAGTGCTGCTATTCGGGGGCTAGCTGGCTAGCTAGCAGGTTGATTGCGTTACGTTACTTTAAAAGAACGACAATAGCTGGCTAGCTAACCTAGAAAATCGCTCTAGGCTACACAATTGTCTTAGATACAAAGACGGCTATTTCAGATGACTGAATTAAGGTGACGATTAATATTGACTGCTATTGATGTAAAATATTACTAGGTCTTTAAGAGTTTATTCGGAAGATAACATTTACATGATTAGCTCAATCAGGTAATATTAATTGCGGATAAATTATTTTATAGAATAGCATGTCATATCCCTTAATCCGGCATAGCCAAAGACACCACAGGAGATGTTGCATGAGACAAAAGGAATGGAAGAAAGAATCCTGAATGTGGAGAGGTGAGATGGTTGAGATGAAAATACAGCTTTGCAATATGTCACACATATTTTACACCATCTTACATTTTCATGTAGACCACCTAAACCCAAAAAACTGTTACACTTTTCAGAGTGATTATTTCAACCATTTCAGTTTCAGAGGAAGGAGTTCAGTCAAGTCACCTTTCTCGTCTGAAGATATTCTGGTGAAAATAACACCCTCCAAACCTCAGTACTTTCATTATTGTGCTTGAACACAGAGATCAGCCAGTACACTGCTAGCCTGTGGTTTATGTCTTGGCCTAGTTATATACGTCACACTGCCAATGCTGCCCTGTTGACATGGCAACAATGCTATCTCCGTGACAACAGAGAGAAGGGCTGATGTATGGGGCCCTATCACATAATCACAAAGCTAAACATGCAAATTGAGCTAGTAGATAGTATTTTTATTTGACTGACATATACTTCCTCTATTAAAGTTTAGATAGAAACTACTTTACAGCAGTTCCAAAAGAGCATATAGCAATCAATGCATGTCAAATTTGAACTTACACCTGATTTTCGGCGCAATCTTATAAATCAAGAAAAGTTGAATTGAACGGTGAGTAATGATTGATCTTAAACATATTAAATTATGTGTAGGCCACAGTCATGGAGAATATTTGATAAATGTCAAACTTCAATAACAATATATTGCAATAATACAATGTACTGACAATATTTAGATAATCTGATGCCATTTATCAATAATGTATTTTACCGTGCAAGACTGTAATGGTGAAAAAAATAGAAAGGGAAAATGTCTTAGTCGCTTTGCAGATGTACTACTCAGTTAGTGGTAACCCCACAGGAATCAGTACCATACACAATTCTCTATTCCTTTTAACTCCAGATGCCTTGTTTGCCGTTTAACCTTGATACTGACAAAGATAAGTAAAACATATTTTTTCTTCTAAAGCCATTTTCTTTGCAAGGAGATAGATCTCATCAGTCACTGAGTGAGAAAGGAGAGTGGGAAATAACACAAGGTATGATTATGATTCTTTATATATGACTGTCTGTCCAAATAAAGTATATTTTTTCAATGAGGAAGCACACTGTTCCTGTTGACCTGATGCACAGAAATACTCTGATTAGACGTGATTAGAGGCTATTACTATGGGTGCATCTCAGTATAGGCTAGTTGCAGGGCTTATATTTTGTTGTTGATACCCCTACCATGTTTTTTCACTACTAATGTTTCCACATTTATGAATTGAATTGTTGTGTAAAAATATTTTACTGCAAAAGTGGTAAAATATATAGATATTCTGACACAACCCCTAAACTCTAAAAGTGCATAATTATACCTGGCTGTAGGAGGGTCGGGCCACATCAGCTCATGTAACTCAATATTGCAAGCTCTGATATTGCTAAAATGTGCAATACAAGTAATCAGTGGTTTGGCCAACATACACAAACAAACATTAGGATATCTTAATGCATCTTGGAAATACAGATCTGTAAACACAGAGATACAACAGGTGGACATATCAGCTATTAATATTTATGATGAATGTAAGCTTTTTTTGGTAGCTGATTAATATACAACTTTCAAAGTCAAAAGTCCTTTCATTCAGTGGTGTGTGGTCCTGCCTGACAAAAATACATGCAGTTATATGTTTTTTGATGGTGTTGCTATTGTAATCTGCTCTAAGGAAAGCAAGTGGAATCAGATATCGAAATTATATTTTTGGGGGTCCAAGGTTCCTTGAATGATTTTAATATTTTTAGCCCCTACTCAGTGGTGGAAAAAGTACTCAATTGTCATACCTGAGTAAAAGTAAAGATACCTTAGAAAATGACTTAAGTAAAAGTAAAATATAACTTGAGTAATTTGGTTTTAAATATACTTAAGTATCAAAGTAAATGGAGTTTCTAAAATGTACTTAAGTATCAAAAGTAAAAGTATAAACCATTTCAAATTCTTTATATTACGCAAAACAGATGGCACAATTTTCTTGTTATTTTTATTGATGGATAGCCTGGGACTCAGACATCATTTACAAACTAAGCATCTGTGTTTAGTGAGGCAAAAAGGATGACCAGGGATGTTCTCTTGAAGTGTGTGAATTAGACAATTTTTTAATGAAAATGTAACAAGTACTTTTGGGTGTCAGGCTAAATGTATGTGGTAAATTCTAACTGGTAATTCTGGGGTAGTGGTTGTAGTTCTGGGGCCTGATCAGTTTGAACAGCTAACTGGTAATTCTGGGGTAGTGGTTGTAGTTCTGGGGCCTGATCAGTTTGAACAGCCAACTGGTAATTCTGGGGTAGTGGTTGTAGTTCTGGGGCCTGATCAGTTTGAACAGCTAACTGGTAATTCTGGGGTAGTGGTTGTAGTTCTGGGGCCTGATCAGTTTGAACAGCCAACTGGTAATTCTGGGGTAGTGGTTGTAGTTCTGGGGCCGGATCAGTTTGAACAGCCAACTGGTAATTCTGGGGTAGTGGTTGTAGTTCTGGGGCCGGATCAGTTTGAACAGCCAACTGGTAATTCTGGGGTAGTGGTTGTAGTTCTGGGGCCTGATCAGTTTGAACAGCCAACTGGTAATTCTGGGGTAGTGGTTGTAGTTCTGGGGCCTGATCAGTTTGAACAGCTAGCTGGTCATTCTGGGCAAGCTGCAGCAACAAGGGCAGTTTCCTTTCTGTATGACTGGCGCGGTATTGGAGCTGTGTTGGTGATCAGTTTCCATTTCTACAGCAGTTGGGAGCAGGCCCTCAGCACATTAAGCTTGCATGCCAATGAGACCAATTGACTAACTGGAATGTTGCTGGGGATACGCCAGTAGTGGAATGGTTGGTTGTCAAGGGGAGTCTGTGAAAGGGCTGTCTCAAACAGACTGGCCCTTAGATCTTTCCAACACTTAATTGACCTGTAGTTGGAGTTTTCTATATTGAATGTGACAAAAAGTCCAGCTGGTCACATCCTACATATTCCTTTATATTTCTCTTGCTGTTGGGTAGGATGATTATTTGGCCGATATTAACAGTGGGTAGTTGGCCGTGATTACGGTCTGGGGCAGACCCAGCAGGAGATAAGGCGGGTGACAGAACCTGTGAGGGTGACCTCAGGTTACCTAGAAGTTACTTAGAGTAAGTCATAGACTATTGGTATTTATCTTTATTATGGATCCCCATTAGCTGCTGCCTTGGCATATCCCCAGCAAGCTCAGTCCAGCAAAAATAAGGCAGTTCATACACTTTTAAAAGCATTACAATATATTCACCGATTTCACAACAAACTGTGTGCCCTCAGGCCCCTACTCCACCACTACCACATATCTTCCATACAAGATCCATGTGTACGTGTGTGTGTAGTGCGTATGTTATCGTGTGGGTGTGTGGGTGTGTGGGTGTGCTTTATTATGGACAGACTTCTCCACATCTTAGCTACTGTTGTATCAATATGTTTTGACCATGACAGTTTACAATCTAGGGTTATTCCAAGCAGTTTAGTCACCTCAACTTTCTCAATTTCCACATTATTTATTACAAGACTTAGTTGAGGTTTAGGGTTTAGAAAATGATGTGTCCCAAATACAATGCTTTTAGTTTTAGACATACTTATTCCTTGCCACCCACTCTGAAACTAACTGCAACTCTTTGTTAAGTGTTGCAGTCATTTCAGTGGCTGTAGTAGCTGACATGTATAGTGCTGAGTCATCCGCATACATAGACATTCTGGCTTTACTCAAAGCCTGTGGCAGGTCATTAGTAAACATTGAAAAAAGTAGTGGGCCTCGACAGCTGCCCTGGGGAATTCCGGATTCTACCTGGATTATGTTGGAGAGGCTTCCATTAAAAGAACACCATCTGTGTTCTGTTAAACAGGTAACTCTTTGTCCACACTATAACAGGGGTTGTAAAGCTATAACACATACATTTTTCCAGCAGAAGATTATGATCTAATGTCTAAAGCCGCACTGAAGTCTAACAAAACAGCCCCAACAATATTTTTTATCATACATTTCTCCCAGCCAATCATCAGTCATTTGTGTAAGTGCTGTGCTTGTTGAATGTCCTTCCCTATAAGCATGCTGAAAGTTTGTTGTCAGTTGGTTTACTGTAAAATAGCATTGTTTCTGGTCAAACACAGTTTTTCCCAAAAGTTTACTAAAGGGTTGGTAACAGGCTGATTGGTCTGCTATTTTAGGCAGTAAAGGTGGCTTCACTATTAGGTAGTGGAATGACTTTTGCTTCCCTCCTAGCCTTGGGGCACACACATTCTAGTAGGCTTAAATTGAAAATATGACAAATAGGAGTGGCAATTTCGTCCACCATTATCCTCAATAATTTTCCATCCAAGTTGTCAGACCCAGGTGGCTTGTCATTGTTGATAGACAACAATATTTTTTTCACCTCTTTCACACTCATGTTACAGATTTCTAAACTACAACGCTTGTCTTTCATAATTTGGTCAGATATACTTGGATGTGTAGTGTCAGCATTTGTTGCTGGCAACAAGTTTGCTAATCTTGCCAATGAAAAAATAATTAAAGTAGTTGGCAATATCAGTTGGTTTTGTGATGAATGAGCCATCTGATTCAATTCAATTATTTTTTTTAAATCAGATTAGTCACATGATTTCTCAATTTGCAATACATTTGCTAATTGGTTGTGCAGCCAGACTTATTTGCCATTCCTTTTGCCTCATCCCTCTCAACCATACAATTGTTCAATTCGTCATCAATCCACAGGAATTTAAAAGTTTCATCGTTACCCCAGGAAATGTTAAGTCTTATTATATACAGCCGAGAAGAACTATTGGACTATTGGATATAAGAGCAATGTCAACTTACCAACATTACGACCAGGAATAGGACTTTCCCGAAGCGGATCCTCTGTTCGGACCAACACCCAGGACAATGAATCTGATCCCAGTAGGCAACCCAAAACAACTGCGCCGCAGAAGGGGCAGATGGGGCGGTCTTCTGGTCATGCTCCATAGACGGGCACATCGCTGACCACTCCCGAGTATACTACTCGCCAACGTCTAGTCTCTTGACAACAAGGTAGACGAAATTTGAGCAAGGGTTGCCTTCCAGAGAGACATCAAAGATTGCAACATTCTCTGGTTCTTGGAAACATGGCTCACTAGGGATATGTTATTAGAGTCTGTACAGCCACCCGGTTTCTTCACGGGATTGCGCCGACAGAAACAAAGAAGGGTGGGGGTGTATGCCTTATGATTAACGATTCGTGGTGTAAACATAACAACATACAGGAACTCAAGGCATTTTGTTCACCTGACTTAGAATTCCTTACAATCAAATGCCGACCGCATTATCTACCAAGAGAATTCGCTTCGATTATAATCACAGCCGTGTATATCCCCCCCAAGCAGACACCTCGTTGGCCCTGAAAGGACTTCACTGGACTCTATGTAAACTGGAAACCATATATCCTGAGGCTGCATTTATTGTAGCTGGGGATTTTAACAAAGCTAATCTGAAGAAAAGGCTCCCTAAATTTGATCAGCATATCGAATGTGTGACTCGAGCTGGCAGCATTCTGGACCATTGCTACTCTAACTTCCGCGATGCATACAAAGCCTTCCCCCACCCTCCTTATGACAAATCTGACCATGACCATTTTGTTGCTCCCAGCTCCCAGACAGAAACTAAAACAGGAAACACCCGTGCTCAGGTCTGCTCAACGCTTGTCCGACCAATCGGATTCCACGCTTCAAGATTGCTTCAATCACGTGGACTGGGACACGTATGTTCTGGATAGCCTCAGACAACAACAATGATGTATAAACTGACTCGGTGATCGAGTTTATTAGCAAGTGTATCAGTGATGTTGTACCCTTGGTGACTATTAAAAACCTTCCCTAACCAGAAACCGTGGATTGATGGCAGCATTCGCGCAAAACCCGAAAGCGCGAACCACTGCTTTTAATCATGGCAAGGCGACCGGAAACATTACAGAATACAAACAGTGTAGCTATTCCCTCCGCAAGGCAATCAAACAAGCTAAGCGTCAGTATAAAGACAAAGTAGAGTCGCAATTCAACGGCTCAAACACGAGACGTATGTGGCAGGGTCTACAGTCAATCACGGACTACAAAAAGAAAACCAGACCCGCCGCGGACAACGACGTCATGCTCCCAGACAAATTAAACAACTTCTTTGCTCGCTTTGAGGACAATACAGTACCACTGACACGGCCCGCTACCAAAACCTGTGGGCTCTCCGTGACCAACGTGAGTAAAACATTTAAATGTGTTAGCCCTCGCAAGGCTGCTGGCCCAGACGGCATCCCTAGCTGCGTCCTCAGACGCAGTCCATCCCAATCCATCCCTATCCCAATCCATCCCTATCCCAGTCTGCTGTGCAAACATGCTTCAAGAGGGCCACCATTGTTCCTGTTCCCAAGAAAGCCAAGGTAATTGAGCTAAACAACTATCGCCCAATAGCACTCACTTTTGTCATCATGAAGTGCTTTGAGAGACTAGTCAAGGATCACATCACCTCCACCCTACCTGATATCCAAACCCACTCCAATTTGCTTACCACCCCAATAGGTCCACAGACGACACAATCGTAATCACACTGCACACTGGCCTAACCTATCTGGACAAGAGGAATACCTATGTAAGAATGCTGTTCATCGACTACAGCTCAGCATTTAACATCATAGTACCCCTCGACCCCGCCCTGTGCAACTGGGTCCTGGACTTCCTGATGGGCCGCCCTCAGGTGGTGAGGGCAGGAAACAACATCTCCACCCCGCAGATCCTCAACACTGGGGCCCCACAAGGGTGCGTTTTCAGCCCTCTCCTGTACTCCCTGTTCACCAATGATTGCGTGGCCATGCACGCCTCCAACTCAATCATCAAGTTTGCAGACGACACAACAGGGGTAGGCTTGATTACCAACAATGACAAGATGGCTTACAGGGAGGATGTGAGGGCCCTCGGAGTGTGGTGTAAGGAAAATAACCTCACACTCAACGTCAACGAAAAAAAGGAGATGATCGTGGACTTCAGGAAACAGCAGAGGGAGCACCCCCCTATCCACATCAACGGGACAGTAGTGGAGAAGGTGGAAAGTTTTAAGTTCCTCGGCATACACATCACGGACACACTGAAAGGGTCCACCCACACAGACAGCATGGTGAAGAAGGCGCAACAGCACCTCTTCAACCTCAAGAGGCTGAATAAATTTGGCTTGTCACCGAAACACAAACCTTTACAGATGCACAACCGAGAGTATCCTGTCGGGCTGTATCACCGCCTGGTTCGGCAACTGCTCCGCCCACAACAGCAAGGCTCTCTAGAGGGCAGTGCGGTCTGCACAATGCATCACCGGAGGAAAACTACCTGCCCTCCAGGACACCTACATCACCTGATGTCACAGGAAGGCCAAAAAGATCAAGGACAACAACCACCCGAGTCACTGCCTGTTCACCCTGCTATCATTCAGAAGGTGGGGTCAGTACAGGTGCATCAAAGCTGGGACCGAGAGACTGAAAAACAGCTTCTATCTCAAGGCTATCAGACTGTTAAACAGCCATCATTAACATTGAGTGGCACTTGCCAGCATACAGACTCAAATCTCTTGCCACTTTAATCATTAATAATTGGACATAATACATGTATCACTAGTCAAATTAAACAATGCCACTTTATATACTGTTTACATACCCTACCTTACTCATCTCATATGTATATACTGTACTCTGTACCATCTACTGCATCTTGCCTATGCCGCATGGCCATTGCTCATCCATATATACAGTGGGGAGAACAAGTATTTGACACACTGCCGATTTTTCAGGTTTTCCTACTTACAAAGCATGTAGAGGTCTGTAATTGTTTTTATCATAGGTACACTTCAACTGTGAGAGACGGAATCTAAAACAAAAATCCATAAAATCACATTGTATGATTTTTCAGTAATTAATTTGCATTTTATTGCATGACATAAGTATTTGATACATCAGAAAAGCAGAACTTAATATTTGGTACAGAAACCTTTGTTTGCAATTACAGAGATCATAGGCTCTATACAGGGGTTCCCTGTACCTAGTCAGTGTGGAGGCTATATACAGGGGTTCCCTGTACCTAGTCAGTGTGGAGGCTATATACAGGGGTTCCCTGTACCTAGTCAGTGTGGAGGCTATATACAGGGGTTCCCTGTACCTAGTCAGTGTGGAGGCTATATACAGGGGTTCCCTGTACCTAGTCAGTGTGGAGGCTATATACAGGGTTCCCTGTACCTAGTCAGTGTGGAGGCTATATACAGGGGTTCCCTGTACCTAGTCAGTGTGGAGGCTATATACAGGGGTTCCCTTTACCTAGTCAGTGTGGAGGCTATATACAGGGGTTCCCTGTACCTAGTCAGTGTGGAGGCTATATACAGGGGTTCCCTGTACCTAGTCAGTGTGGAGGCTATATACAGGGGTTCCCTTTACCTAGTCAGTGTGGAGGCTATATACAGGGGTTCCCTGTACCTAGTCAGTGTGGAGGCTATATACAGGGGTTCCCTATACCTAGTCAGTGTGGAGGCTCTATACAGGGGTTCCCTGTACCTAGTCAGTGTGGAGGCTATATACAGGGGTTCCCTGTACCTAGTCAGTGTGGAGGCTATATACAGGGGTTCCCTGTACCTAGTCAGTGTGGAGGCTATATACAGGGGTTCCCTGTACCTAGTCAGTGTGGAGGCTTTATACAGGGGGTACCGGTACTGAGTCATTCTGGAGGCTATATACAGGGGGTACCAGTACTGAGTCAGTGTGGAGGCTTTATACAGGGGGTACCGGTACTGAGTCAGTGTGGAGGCTTTATACAGTGGGTACCGGTACATTGTCAGTGTGGAGGCTATATACAGGGGGTACCAGTACTGAGTCAGTGTGGAGGCTATATACAGGGGATACCAGTACTGAGTCAGTGTGGAGGCTATATACAGGGGGTACCAGTACTGAGTCAGTGTGGAGGCTTTATACAGGGGGTACCGGTACTGAGTCAATGTGGAGGCTATATACAGGCAGTACCGGTACTGAGTCAGTGTGGAGGCTATATACAGGGGGTACCGGTACTGAGTCAATGTGGAGGCTATATACAGGGGGTACCGTTACTGAGTCAGTGTGGAGGCTATATACAGGGGTTCCCTGTACCTAGTCAGTGTGGAGGCTATATACAGGGGTTCCCTTTACCTAGTCAGTGTGGAGGCTATATACAGGGGTTCCCTGTACCTAGTCTGTGTGGAGGCTAGGCTATATACAGGGGTTCCCTGTACCTAGTCAGTGTGGGGTTCCCTGTAGTCAGTGTGGAGGCTCTATACAGGGGTTCCCTGTACCTAGTCAGTGTGGAGGCTATATACAGGGGTTCCCTGTACCTAGTCAGTGTGGAGGCTATATACAGGGGTTCCCTTTACCTAGTCAGTGTGGAGGCTATATACAGGGGTTCCCTGTACCTAGTCAGTGTGGAGGCTTTATACAGGGGGTACCGGTACTGAGTCATTCTGGAGGCTATATACAGGGGGTACCAGTACTGAGTCAGTGTGGAGGCTTTATACAGGGGGTACCGGTACTGAGTCAGTGTGGAGGCTTTATACAGTGGGTACCGGTACATTGTCAGTGTGGAGGCTATATACAGGGGGTACCAGTACTGAGTCAGTGTGGAGGCTATATACAGGGGATACCAGTACTGAGTCAGTGTGGAGGCTATATACAGGGGGTACCAGTACTGAGTCAGTGTGGAGGCTTTATACAGGGGGTACCGGTACTGAGTCAATGTGGAGGCTATATACAGGCAGTACCGGTACTGAGTCAGTGTGGAGGCTATATACAGGGGGTACCGGTACTGAGTCAATGTGGAGGCTATATACATGGGGTACCGTTACTGAGTCAGTGTGGAGGCTATATACAGGGGGTACCGTTACTGAGTCAGTGTGGAGGCTATATACAGGGGGTACCGGTACTGAGTCAGTGTGGAGGCTATATACAGGGGGTACCGGTACTGAGTCAGTGTGGAGGCTATATACAGGGGGTACCGGTACTGAGTCAGTGTGGAGGCTATATACAGGGGGTATCGGTACTGAGTCAGTGTGCGGGGGTACAGATTAGTAGAGGTAATTTGTACATGTAGGTAGGGGTGAAGTGACTATGCATAGATAATAAACATTGAGAAGCAACAGTGTAAAAAACAAATGGAGGGGAGGGGGGTGTCAAAAGTAAATAGTCCGGTGGCCATTTGATTAATTGTTCAGCAGTCTTATGGCTTGGGGTAAGCCTTTTGGTCCTAGACTTAGCGCTCCGTTACCGCTTGCCGTGCAGTAGTCTATGACTTGGGTGACTGGAGTCTTTGACAATTTTTTGGGCTGTCCTCTGACACTGCCTAGTATATAGGTTCTGGGGGCAGGAAGCTTGGCACCACTGATGTACTGGGCCATTCGCACTACCCTCTGTAGCGCCTTACGGTCAGAAGCCGAGCAGTTGCCATATCAGGCGGTAATGCAACCAGTCAGGATGCTCTTGCTGGTGCAGTTGTATAACTTTTTGAGGATCTGGGGACCCATGCCAAATCTTTTCAGTCCCCCAAGGGGAAAAATGTGTAATCGTGCCCTCTTTACGACTGTCTTGGTGTGTTTGGACCATGATAGTTCATTGGTGATGTGGAAACTGAAATGGTCTATTCATTCCTTTTACTAGACAATCTTATCCAGAGCAACGTACATTAGTGAGTGCGTACATCATCATACTGGTCCCACGTGGGAATCGACCCCACACCCCTTGCAATGCAAGCAGCATGCGCCTTCAACTGGGCCACATCATCACATCATCACAAACCACTTGATGTCTCAATGCACTAAATGTTTTTCCATCATGGTGATGGAAAGTCTACAGGTACAAACCTCGATGACCAGCCTATGTACAATACAGTAATATACATTCACATTAAGTGGTTTGTAAGGATGGGTAAATTTATGCTGCACAAAAAGTGGTTGTTTTTCATGTTATTTGATCAAGAAAAATATTTAATTTGATGTAAACGTTTGAGAACAGGGTTTTGTTCTTTCTGGATTCCATTAGAATGACATCACAGAGAAAGGGACAGGGTTTTGTTCTTTCTGGATTCCATTAGAATGACATCACAGAGTAAGGGACAGGGTTTTGTTCTTTCTGGATTCCATTAGAATGACATCACAGAGAAAGGGACAGGGTTTTGTTCTTTCTGGATTCCATTAGAATGACATCACAGAGAAAGGGACAGGGTTTTGTTCTTTCTGGATTCCATTAGAATGACATCACAGAGAAAGGGACAGGGTTTTGTTCTTTCTGGATTCCATTAGAATGACATCACAGAGAAAGGGACAGGGTTTTGTTCTTTCTGGATTCCATTAGAATGACATCACAGAGAAAGGGACAGGGTTTTGTTCTTTCTGGATTCCATTAGAATGACATCACAGAGTAAGGGACAGGGTTCTGTTCTGTCTGGATTCCATTAGAATGACATCACAGAGAAAGGGACAGGGTTTTGTTCTTTCTGGATTCCATTAGAATGACATCACAGAGAAAGGGACAGGGTTTTGTTCTTTCTGGATTCCATTAGAATGACATCACAGAGAAAGGGACAGGGTTTTGTTCTTTCTGGATTCCATTAGAATGACATCACAGAGAAAGGGACAGGGTTTTGTTCTTTCTGGATTCCATTAGAATGACATCACAGAGAAAGGGACAGGGTTTTGTTCTTTCTGGATTCCATTAGAATGACATCACAGAGAAAGGGACAGGGTTTTGTTCTTTCTGGATTCCATTAGAATGACATCACAGAGAAAGGGGGACAGGGTTTTGTTCTTTCTGGATTCCATTAGAATGACATCACAGAGAAAGGGACAGGGTTTTGTTCTTTCTGGATTCCATTAGAATGACATCAGAGAAAGGGACAGGGTTTTGTTCTGTCTGGATGTTCTTTCTGGATTCCATTCCATTAGAATGACATCACAGAGAAAGGGACAGGGTTTTGTTCTGTCTGGATTCCATTAGAATGACATCACAGAGAAAGGGACAGGGTTCTGTTCTGTCTGGATTCCATTAGAATGACATCATAGAGAAAGGGACAGGGTTCTGTTCTTTCTGGATTCCATTAGAATGACATCATAGAGAAAGGGACAGGGTTTTGTTCTTTCTGGATTCCATTAGAATGACATCATAGAGAAAGGGACTGGGCAACAACTCTTACAATTCCAACTATTGAATCCTGCTAGATACTGTTCTTCAGTATACAACCACCTTTTTGCTACAGACATCTGTTTCAGTCCACAAATACAGGACTAGCAAAGGCCCAGCACTACTTTTGTGGAAAAACATATTTAAAAAAAGATATTCATATTTTTTATGAATATATTTTTCATTCAGATTTATCAGGTGGTGCTGCAGCAACCTCAGCACACCTACTTCCTGCAGCTATGGCCACAACATAAAAAAACTGTATAACTCTATGTATTTTTGTCATGCAGGAACATACACCACTGAATGAGAGCCCACTTGACTTGTAAAGTCAGCTACCAAAAAAGTAAAGCTTAGATTCAACATAAATATTAATTGTTGATATTTCCACCTAAAAGCATGCAGGCATTATTCTGCATGCATTGGAAGAGGGGCGGGGGTCACAAGGCATTATTCTGCATGCATTGAAAGAGAGGCGGGGGTCACAGGGCATTATTCTGCACACTTTGGAAGAGGGGTGGGGGTCACAAGGCATTATTCTGCACACTTTGGAAGAGGGGCGGGGGTCACAAGGCATTATTCTGCATGCATTGAAAGAGAGGCGGGGGTCACAGGGCATTATTCTGCACACTTTGGAAGAGGGTTGGGGGTCACAAGGCATTATTCTGCACACTTTGGAAGAGGGGTGGGGGTCACAAGGCATTATTCTGCACACTTTGGAAGAGGGGTGGGGGTCACAAGGCATTATTCTGCACACTTTGGAAGAGGGTTGGGGGTCACAAGGCATTATTCTGCACACTTTGGAAGAGGGGTGGGGGTCACAAGGCATTATTCTGCACACTTTGGAAGTGGGGCGGGTGTCACAAGGCATTATTCTGCATGCATTGGAAGAGGGGCGGAGGTCACAAGGCATTATTCTGCACACTTTGGAAGTGGGGCGGGGGTCACAGGGCATTATTCTGCATGCATTGAAAGAGGGGCGGAGGTCACAAGGCATTATTCTGCATGCATTGGAAGAGGGGCGGGGGTCACAAGGCATTATTCTGCATGCATTGGAAGAGGGGCGGAGGTCACAAGGCATTATTCTGCATGCATTGGAAGAGGGGCGGGGGTCACAAGGCATTATTCTGCACATGTTGAAAGAGGGGCGGGGGTCACAAGGAATTATTCTGCATGCTTTGGAAGAGGGGCGGGGGTCACAAGGCATTATTCTGCACACTTTGGAAGAGGGGTGGGGGTCACAAGGAATTATTCTGCATGCTTTGGAAGAGGGGCGGAGGTCACAAGGCATTATTCCGCATGCATTGGAAGAGGGGCGGAGGTCACAAGGCATTATTCTGCATGCATTGGAAGAGGGGCGGAGGTCACAAGGCATTATTCTGCATGCATTGGAAGAGGGGCGGAGGTCACAAGGCATTATTCTGCATGCATTGGAAGAGGGGCGGGGGTCACAAGGCATTATTCTGCATGCATTGGAAGAGGGGCGGAGGTCACAAGGCATTATTCTGCATGCATTGGAAGAGGGGCGGAGGTCACAAGGCATTATTCTGCATGCATTGGAAGAGGGGCGGAGGTCACAAGGCATTATTCTGCATGCATTGGAAGAGGGGCGGAGGTCACAAGGCATTATTCTGCATGCATTGGAAGAGGGGCGGGGGTCACAAGGCATTATTCTGCATGCTTTGGAAGAGGGGCGGGGGTCACAAGGCACTATTCTGCACGCTTTGGAAGAGGGGAGGGGGTCACAATATCTATAAATGTAACCTCTTTGCAGTACAATATTTTTTCACAACCATCCATTTGATAATTGGGAGTCATTAGAGATGTGAAAAAACATGTTTGTGTTTTGTTCTACCTGGGGTAAGGGTATCTCAAAAACTCACACCCTTTTATAGGATTGGCCACTAGCCTAGTCGTCTCAAATGGATTTTATCCTGGTCTTCTGCACTAATCTGAAAAAAAATACAAGGGGTGAAAGCAATGTGGCAGAGGTTATCCTCCAACTATTTCACATCAGACCAAGTGAAGGACAGGAGAGGAGGGACACCTATTTCAGACTATGTAGATCAATACCCATGATCAAGTACTTCATTCTGCTTATATCTTGTAAAAACCCATGTGACACAATGTTATATTTGTAATAGCTTGCCTGAGTCATGTCCTCTCCTCAGGTAGCTATGTGTAACAACAACAATACCTGTGAAGTGGAGATCCTCCAAGCCGTGGGCTACCTTCCTGTGTTCCTGGTGGGCTTGCTACTCAACATGGCGGTTCTACGCGTCTTCCTCGCCAAACGAGCCATGTGGACTGAGACACACGTCTACATGCTGAACCTCGCAATAGCCAACTGCTCCCTCGTGTTCTTCCTCCCCTTCCGCATCTACAATGCCTTCCACCGTCTAGACAGAACAAACTTCTGCACCTTCCTCATCTCCACACATTACATCAACATGTACGCCAGCATCCTCACGGTCACCGCCATCAGCATCCACCGCTACCTGGCGGTCAAGTACCCGTTCCACACCAGAACATGGCGGTCAAAGAAGGTGGCTGCGGTGGTGTGTGGGACCATATGGGTCACCGTAGTAACGATATGTGTCGTGTTCAGAAACGACAACCATCCTCGCAAACTGATTACATGTTATGAAGTATCTCAAGAAAGCACGTTGTCAGTTGAGTTCCTTGTGGTTCTAGAGGTGCTGGGGTATCTTCTGCCAGTTTTGATTTTAGTGTTCTGTTCCACACAGACCATAAGGGTTCTAATGAAGGAGAAGGATGAGGATGAGGACACCATGGTGGAGAAGAGGAACATTATTGGCATAGTAACAGCCAACCTGATCGTCTTTGTGGTCTGCTACACACCCATCCATCTTGGGTTTCTGCTGAGATTCCTTTTCAAAAGAAATAAATGGGAATCTTTAAAATTAGTGCGTGATTTTTGGCTAGTTTGTGAATGGATTGCTACCACAAACTGCTTCCTGGATTCCATTAGTTATTACTTTCTGTTGAAACAGTTTTATTTTGAAAACAGCAGATCAGCAGTGAACACACACGACCGACAATGAGTCATCATACCCCTCCCTTCATGTTCTACACCACCACAATAATGTCATCATGTTTTTGTCAACATTTCTTTCATTAAAATAATGTATTAAATGGAGTGTGTGTGTGCAAGTGAGAGTACTTGCATGCGTGGGTGTGTTTGTGTGTGTGAGAGAGAGATGTGTGGTTGCAAACACATAATGAATGTACCATGAATGATATAAATAGACTATTTACATGGACATGGGCTTTAGTTGACCTTTTAGATGGGCAAGATGTTCTACCACAGCGAGGTCTGGAGAGGCTTGTTTCAGTCTGCTCAGTAGGTGCTAAATTGTGTCTGTTATGTCATCAAAGCTGCAGTATAAACTCCATATCAAGCCAAGCCATAGAGCGGGGATGGGCAGCTCAGCATCTTGAGGGTTTTATGTGTGGTGCTCAAACACATCTGAATAAATTAATTGCAGTCTAGAGACAACAAATGTACAGTAATTAATTGATTTGACTTAGAATGGTTAGTGCCGGGCTAGAGCAAAAGCCTGCACACATTACAGCCCCCTCAACGATCAGAGTTGATCACCGCTGGCGTAAAGACTTATTACTGTACTCATTTAAAACATAAAGGTGTCTAGACTGATTCAAGGAGCACTCTAACACAAAGGCAATGCCCCAGCTGTTAATGGCATCAAATCTAACAAGCAATGATTCACCACCCAATCACATAGGGTGTATGTATCTCAATATGATAATGTGGCCTCCTCTACTGGTCTCTTTCAATGAATCTGCCTTTACCTGAAAACCCAGGATACATGAGAATATGATAGATTCCAACTGTGAGCTGTCCACTTCTTTCATATCGGTGCATCTGAAGGTAAAGTGATGAGAGGACGCCACGGTAGAACGCTGAGATGCACCCATGGAGTTATTGGCCGAGTTCGAGAGGATCATAAACACAACGTATCATGGGTAAATTGTGACTAACTGACTGATCTACAAATAATTATCAGTCGTTATTTATGATGCAAGTTGATTTGTAGATCAGTCAGTCGGCAGTCGCCTGCAGTCATTTTGATGCTCGAGAACACAGCCAACCAATCTCACCGATGGCTCTTTCCTCACCTGCAAAGACTAGTTTCCACCGCCATCTAGTGGTGATAGAAATGGTTGCTTGAAAGAATCATACTGTATAATATTCCAGTCAAATGAACAGTCCATAAAGATACAACAAAGATGAATACTTATTCATTGTTTATTAGAATAATAAAGAATATATTGACAGGGTTGTCCATATTAACTGACTGCTGTATCCTCTCACATTAAGTGTTTAATGTGTGTGTGTGTGTGTGTGTGTGTGTGTGTGTGTGTGTGTGTGTGTGTGTGTGTGTGTGTGTGTGTGTGTGTGTGTGTGTGTGTGTGTGTGTGTGTGTGTGTGTGTGTGTGTACAGCCATAAATCTGAAATAATAATAATCTGGAGACCTTTTTCATTCAGCTCAGCAGGACAAGCCTACGATTCTACTCTTTTTAGAAAGGAAACTGCTTCCCTCAGCTTTCAGTCAAAGGTAAATGCTGTAATTCCTGTCCTTGCATCTCAGTGGTGGCTGGTGGGAGGAGCTATAGGAGAACGGGCTCATTGTAATGGCTGAAATGAAGTACATAGAACTGCATCAAACACATCAAACATGTAGACAACATAAGTCAACACCGTTCCATTCCAACCATTACAATGAGCCCGCCCTCCTATAGCTCCTCCCACCAGCCTGCTCTGTTACATCTCATTCATATCACAGTCATCCAAAACCAACACGTCAAAGGCCTGTGTCAAGGATGAAAAAACAACAACTTTAAAACCACATGGATAAGATACTTTCAAATAGATTATTTACACAAATATACATAGATAACGTTACAGTACAACTACTTTTCAAATAAGAAAAATAAAAGTTATTGTGCTTTTCCATGATGTATTACTGCACAGTATTATGGACTGGAAGTAGCCTTTGACTTTAAGGTTCCTCAGTTTGACAGTTTGTTGGTGTGGAGGAAAACAATCAATACTTTGCTAGAGTATTTCAGGAAAAACTGACCTAAATGATGTACTACTGTTTATAAGTGGTTTATAAACAGACTGTCAGTGTCATCAACTTTATCAAATGGATAAGAGCAGCAAACTCAAAACAGTTATGAAAGAAAATCAATGTTCAGTATGCTATCTGAAGGCAACATTGTGAAGTTCCTCATTGTACACAGGAACTGTACACATTTGAACAAATGATACAACATCACAGTATCAAATGTATAAAGAATCAAATATACTGACATGGTTTTTATGGCACTTGAAAATATTTTTCCTTTTTGCTTCTGTGGTCCGTATGTCACCCAAAAGTACAGTTTAGAATGTTGGCACATAATATTGTATTGACAACAAAGGGTGAAAAGTCATCGGCATGGTGTGATTATGAGTGTCTTGTAACTGTGGTTCTGTCTTGAAACAACACCCATGTGTGAAGTCATCATTGTGCTCCTTCAACGGTAACACAGACATCTGACTGGGGTTGGGTCTTTATATACAAGTCATTACTGCTCAGGTTCACAACAGAGCTGAACTCATTTTCCTTCTGGATGTGACTGGAGCTGTGCCTCTGATGACTTGGGAATGACAGATCACATCTTCTTCCTTGTCTCAGTGTTGTCTCTCTCTTTCTCACACTGCCTTTCTGTTTCTCTCTCAGTCCTCCTGCCTTTCTTCTTTTCCCTCTGTCTTTCTATCCCTCTCTCCATGATCACTTAAAGTAATGGAAAGTCTCTCATTAGACACTTTGACGGGTAGAATGTATGGTCCGATTTGAGCTCTGGGAAAATGTCAATTAACATGGATGAGTAAGAGTCAGGACACTCGTTTAAATCACAACCATAGTGACTATCAATCACACGCATAGCCAGTGCATCTGCGTGCACACACACACACACACACACACACACACACACACACACACACACACACACACACACACACACACACACACACACACACACACACACACACACACACACACACACACACACACACACACACACACACACAGGTCAGTTTTAATAAACCCACCCTGCAGGGGACCAGTCCTTGGTATCGTGGTCAGGGGGACATTGATTCCCAGTGTATGTGAGTCGAGAGGGGGCGTATAGTACCGCTCCTAACCTGTCTCACTGGGTCACACAGTACCGCTCCTAACCTGTCTCACTGGGTCATACAGTACCGCTCCTAACCTGTCTCACTGGGTCATACAGTACCGCTCCTAACCTGTCTCACTGGGTCATACAGTACCGCTCCTAACCTGTCTCACTGGGTCATACAGTACTGCTCCTAACCTGTCTCACTGGGTCATACAGTACCGCTCTTAACCTGTCTCACTGGGTCATACAGTACTGCTCCTAACCTGTCTCACTGGGTCATACAGTACTGCTCTTAACCTGTCTCACTGGGTCATACAGTACCGCTCTTAACCTGTCTCACTGGGTCATACAGTACCGCTACTAACCTGTCTCACTGGGTCATACAGTACTGCTCCTAACCTGTCTCACTGGGTCAAACAGTACTGCTCTTAACCTGTCTCACTGGGTCGTACAGTACTGCTCTTAACCTGTCTCACTGGGTCATACAGTACCGCTCCTAACCTGTCTCACTGGGTCAAACAGTACTGCTCTTAACCTGTACTGTACCGCTCCTAACCTGTCTCACTGGGTCAAACAGTACCGCTCCTAACCTGTCTCACTGGGTCGTACAGTTCCGCTCCTAACCTGTCTCACTGGGTCAAACAGTACCGCTCCTAACCTGTCTCACTGGGTCAAACAGTACCGCTCCTAACCTGTCTCACTGGGTCGTACAGTTCCGCTCCTAACCTGTCTCACTGGGTCAAACAGTACCGCTCCTAACCTGTCTCACTGGGTCGTACAGTACTGCTCTTAACCTGTCTCACTGGGTCATACAGTACCGCTCCTAACCTGTCTCACTGGGTCATACAGTACCGCTCTTAACCTGTCTCACTGGGTCATACAGTACCGCTCCTAACCTGTCTCACTGGGTCATACAGTACCGCTCCTAACCTGTCTCACTGGGTCATACAGTACCGCTCCTAACCTGTCTCACTGGGTCATACAGTACCGCTCCTAACCTGTCTCACTGGGTCATACAGTACCGCTCCTAACCTGTCTCACTGGGTCATACAGTACCGCTCCTAACCTGTCTCACTGGGTCATACAGTACCGCTCCTAACCTGTCTCACTGGGTCATACAGTACCGCTCCTAACCTGTCTCACTGGGTCATACAGTACTGCTCCTAACCTGTCTCACTGGGTCATACAGTACCGCTCCTAACCTGTCTCACTGGGTCATACAGTACCGCTCCTAACCTGTCTCACTGGGTCACACAGTACCGCTCCTAACCTGTCTCACTGGGTCATACAGTACTGCTCCTAACCTGTCTCACTGGGTCATACAGTACCGCTCTTAACCTGTCTCATTGGGTCATACAGTACCGCTCTTAACCTGTCTCACTGGGTCAAACAGTACTGCTCCTAACCTGTCTCACTGGGTCGTACAGTACTGCTCCTAACCTGTCTCACTGGGTCATACAGTACCGCTCCTAACCTGTCTCACTGGGTCATACAGTACCGCTCTTAACCTGTCTCACTGGGTCAAACAGTACCGCTCCTAACCTGTCTCACTGGGTCGTACAGTACCGCTCTTAACCTGTCTCACTGGGTCAAACAGTACCGCTCCTAACCTGTCTCACTGGGTCGTACAGTACCGCTCCTAACCTGTCTCACTGGGTCAAACAGTACTGCTCTTAACCTGTCTCACTGGGTCGTACAGTACTGCTCTTAACCTGTTTTACTGGGTCGTACAGTACTGCTCTTAACCTGTTTTACTGGGTCGTACAGTACTGCTCTTAACCTGTCTCACTGGGTCGTACAGTACTGCTCTTAACCTGTCTCACTGGGTCGTACAGTACTGCTGTTAACCTGTTTTACTGGGTCGTACAGTACTGCTCCTAACCTGTTTTACTGGGTCGTACAGTACTGCTCCTAACCTGTCTCACTGGGTCGTACAGTACTGCTCTTAACCTGTTTTACTGGGTTGTACAGTACTGCTCCTAACCTGTCTCACTGGGTCATACAGTACTGCTCTTAACCTGTCTCACTGGGTCGTACAGTACTGCTCTTAACCTGTCTCACTGGGTCGTACAGTACTGCTCTTAACCTGTTTTACTGGGTCGTACAGTACTGCTCCTAACCTGTCTCACTGGGTCGTACAGTACTGCTCTTAACCTGTTTTACTGGGTCGTACAGTACTGCTCCTAACCTGTCTCACTGGGTCGTACAGTACTGCTCTTAACCTGTCTCACTGGGTCGTACAGTACTGCTCTTAACCTGTCTCACTGGGTCGTACAGTACTGCTCTTAACCTGTTTTACTGGGTCGTACAGTACTGCTCTTAACCTGTTTTACTGGGTCGTACAGTACTGCTCTTAACCTGTCTCACTGGGTCGTACAGTACTGCTCTTAACCTGTCTCACTGGGTCGTACAGTACTGCTCTTAACCTGTTTTACTGGGTCGTACAGTACTGCTCTTAACCTGTCTCACTAGGTCAAACAGTACCGCTCCTAACCTGTCTCACTGGGTCGTACAGTACTGCTCTTAACCTGTCTCACTGGGTCGTACAGTACTGCTCTTAACCTGTTTTACTGGGTCGTACAGTACTGCTCTTAACCTGTCTCACTAGGTCAAACAGTACTGCTCTTAACCTGTTTTACTGGGTCATACAGTACTGCTCTTAACCTGTTTTACTGGGTTGTACAGTACTGAACTCACCCAATGCTCTACCCTTCTCTCAACACATCGCGTCAGCTCTGAACTGACTTGCCATTAAAAAGTACATGGAGTGGAAGGGATGGAGTGATGAAGTGAAGGAATGGACGGATGGAGGGATGAAATGGTGCCATGTCATTAGAGAGAATGCCTGGCTGGCAGAAATAGTGCTGACATTCCAGTCCGGCCCAGTGAGGGTGAGTTATAGTCCCTTGGTCCCAGTGAGACAGGTTAGGAGCAGTACTGTACGACCCAGTGAGACAGGTTAGGAGCAGTACTGTTTGACCCAGTGAGACAGGTTAGGAGCGGTACTGTGTGACCCAGTGAGACAGGTTAGGAGCGGTACTATACGCCCCCTCTCGACTCACATACACTGGGAATCAATGTCCCCCTGACCACGATACCAAGGACTGGTCCCCCTGCAGGGTGGGTTTATTACAACTGACCTGTTAATATGTGTGTGTGTGTGTGTGTATGTGTGTGTGTGTGTGTGTGTGGGGAGGCAGCTGGAGGGCAGGCTATTAAATCTTCATTGCTGCTTCCTTTCGACACTCTTCATCAGATATTCTCGTGACATTCAGAGTCAGAGTCAGAATGACCTCAGTGTCACAGAGAGAACAGTCCCACTCTGCAAAAACTGTTTGAATCAACATTGTTTCCACGTCATTTCAACCCCAGAAATCTATGTGATGACATTGAATCAACGTAAGGGCATTTGCTCTTGTTTTCACCCAACTGTTCACCTATATCCAATGACCTGGTGACATTTTCTCGTTGATTTCACATTAAATTCACGTTATTATGAACCAAATGACAGTTTTGGTTGAGTTGTAAATCAAGTGTAAATCAAAAGTAGATGATGAACTGACGTGTGAGCCCAGGGGGTGTCTGCTTCATTCACCTGCAGCAAGATGCTTCAAAGTAATGTGTTTACAATTCATGTTTCAGTGTCCTCCATTGTCTTATTGTCAGAGAGTGCCAATCAGTCTGCACTGGAAGGTGGACAGAGTACACTGTGTAGGAGTGATGTCCACTGGGTCTCGTCTTCTGACACCTGACAGTGGGCTCTGTGGCCATGTTGTTCGGCCAGTCCTGTCTCTGGGAAGTGTCTGTCTCTGGGTCTCCTTGTATGTTCCTTCCTATTTATGGTTCTCTCTTAATGTTCTTTTGGAAGAATTCTGCTGTCGAGCAAACTCTTCCTTCCCTTTTCTCTTTCCATCTCCATCCCTCTTTCTCACCTCTTTCAATCCCTCTATCTCTCTCTCCTCCTCTCTCCCCTCTCTAAGCAGCCAGAGGGGAGAGGCAGCTCTGCAATGCAGACACAGCAACAACCTCACTTTCACTGACCAATCACAGCCAAGCAGGGTATGAGTGATAGCAGCATCAACCAGTCACAGAGAGAACAGCCTCAGGAGTCCGCCAGAGAGAACAGCCTCAGGAGTCTGCCAGCGAGAACAGCCTCAGGAGTCCGCCAGCGAGAACAGCCTCAGGAGTCTGCCAGCGAGAACAGCCTCAGGAGTCTGCCAGCGAGAACAGCCTCAGGAGTCTGCCAGCGAGAACAGCCTCAGGAGTCTGCCAGCGAGAACAGCCTCAGGAGTCCGCCAGCGAGAACAGCCTCAGGAGTCTGCCAGCGAGAACAGCCTCAGGAGTCTGCCAGCGAGAACAGCCTCAGGAGTCCGCCAGCGAGAACAGCCTCAGGAGTCTGCCAGCGAGAACAGCCTCAGGAGTCTGCCAGCGAGAACAGCCTCAGGAGTCTGCCAGCGAGAACAGCCTCAGGAGTCCGCCAGCGAGATACAGAGATATCCAGAGGACTAAATGACAATGACAGAGAAAGAGATCAGAGAGAAAGAGAGAGTGAGAGAAAAGGTAGAACAGACAGAAAGAGAACGATATAGAAAGAGACATGGTTTCCCTGCTTGATCACTGCCCGTTGTGAGTCCTCTCATTGGAACTCTTCTTACTCAGCAGCTGGCTGAGATCCACCAGCTCCCCCAGCTCTCCTCTCCCCAAGGCCCCTCTCAGCTGAGACCTGCCCGGCCCGGGTGTGTGGTGCTGGGCCACGTACTGCTGGCCTTTGATGGTGGGCATGGAGGATGGAGGTACAGGGACCATGCCCTGGCTGCTGAGGATGTAGCCTTCCTGGGGAGGCCAGCGGAGTGGCAGGGGCTCCCCAAACTCCATAGGGGCACTGGGGGCTGACACCACCCTCCTCCTATCCGGAGAATCCTGGGGGGTCATGGGGTACACGTACTCCCCTGCCGACTTACGAAGCGCCGACTTTGGTGTCCCACTTCTGCCCTTCTCCCCCCGGGGCTTGCTCAGGCACACGTAGTGCTGGCGAGGAGTCTCCCCTCCTCTTCCTCGCTCCTCACCCCCGTGCCTCCCTCCTCCTCCCCCCTGAAATAGTCTGGTGGTCAGGTAGACAGCGGTGGAGGGGTGTGGGGGGCAAGGGAGAGGGCAGGGAGACGCCAGCCCCATGGTACTCCCTCCCAGGTAGGTCTGGCTGTTATCCCACCCCCCTGATCCAGAATCAGACAGCCTGAGCCCGCGTCTTTTCTGCTGGGGCGTGTGCTCCGGAGTAGGCAGGAACCCTGGGTCCAGCTCCCCTGACTTCCCCCAGCCGTTGGGCATCACAAACAGGGTCTCGCCGCCCTGAGAGCAGGGTCTATCGCCTCCTCCCTGACGGGTCACACTGAGGACCGATCCCCCCATCACTCCTCCTGACGTCAACATCCCCCTCTCCTGACGCTGGATAGTGGACTGGGGTGTATTGTTGCCGTGGCGACGGTTGCCAGGCTTGTGGGCCATAATCCAGCAGACAGCCAGGCCCGAGAGCGCCGCACCGATGGTGAAGGCTGAGACTGCAGATGCCACCAGCAGGTTGAGGGAGACCAGGCTCTCCGGCTCGATCAGCAGACTCTGCTGTATGACACCTTTAGGGGAGAGAGAAGACAAGAGAAAGGGATCACAAGGCTAATCTCGGACACCTAGAACTAAAGTCTTGTGTAACTGCATCAGATGCTCGATTAAGTTCTTAGGGGAGACGTGTTAAGTCTAACGAGACTAGATAAATCCCCACCCCACTCAATGAAAACTGTCAGACAGTTTCGGCCAAGCTATGGGCCAAATGTCACCTCCCATTTGGAAATTCAAAACGATGCGAGCACCTGTGAAATTGTGATTTGTCCAAATGATCAGTGACAAAGAATCAGCGTACCAGAACAAAGTTCCTTGCTAGTCGTTGTATCCCAGAGTCGACAGATGCTACTACCATTTCCATTCCGTGCATCTGTCCCCGAGAGATAAGGCTAATGGCAAGAGAGAATATAAAAACGCTTAACATTAAACCTGTGTATTCATTCTCCTTTATAAATCTCTCCACTTTTGTTATTGTCACATTTTTAGATGTTTTATCCTTCAGAACCTAAACATTATTTGCCTGATGTCAAGGATTATATTGCTATATTGTATTACCCAAGAGCTTAATCTTATTCTCTATTACCGTAATCTACCATAACATTTCATAACGGCAACAGATAAGCATCACCTTTCCTTTGTCCTTAACCAGTGTTTTCTCCAGCACAGCCTTGGGGTTCTGCTGGCTAGGCTGAAAGCAGCACTAGTCATCAGTAAAGACGGGAAGACAATAAAACAGACCAACTCTTCTCAGTGTTCTGTAATAAGGAGAGCTCTGGGCAAGCCAGTGAGTTTCTCCCTAAAACACGTCATATATTTCAGTTGATGATTTCCACCACTCGAATCACTCCCATCTGCACATGTCTGTCCTGGACCTAGTTCTGGTTCTATGCTTCCACCACTCTCCATTAAACAGCCCGACTCTGCAGTAAACAGGCCTATATCCGGGTTAGGAAGCTAAAGCTCTGCAACTAGAACAGATCAGGTTCTAAAGAGTGATAAATAACAAATGAGATTGCAATGTTCTGGCAAAGGAATGTATTAATTGCAGGTTAGAGGTTATAGATGTATGATAGATATTATAGATGGGATATTATGGACTTTGTAGTTTGGAACATATTTCAGGTTCTATAAAATAGATGAGGTTGTAATGTTCTGGAATAAGAACACCCCCCAGATTATAGATCTGTGATAAAACAGATTATATTGCAGAGTATAATTGGAGTTGGAACATATTTCAGGTTCTATAAAATAGATGAGGTTGTAATGTTCTGGAATAAGAACACCCCCCAGATTATAGATCTGTGATAAAACAGATTATATTGCAGAGTATAATTGGAGTTGGAACAGATTGCAGGTTCTATAAAATAGATGAGGTTGTAATGTTCTGGAATAAGAACACCCCCCAGATTATAGATCTGTGATAAAACAGATTATATTGCAGAGTATAATTGGAGTTGGAACATATTTCAGGTTCTATAAAATAGATGAGGTTGTAATGTTCTGGAATAAGAACACCCCCCAGATTATAGATCTGTGATAAAACAGATTATATTGCAGAGTATAATTGGAGTTGGAACAGATTGCAGGTTCTATAAAATAGATGAGGTTGTAATGTTCTGATCTGTGAAAAACAGATTAGATTGAACACCCCCACCCCCAGATTATAGATCTGTGATAAAACAGATTAGATTGCAGAGTATAATTGGAGTTGGAACAGATTGCAGGTTCTATAAAATAGATGAGGTTGTAATGTTCTGGAATAAGAACACCCCCCAGATTATAGATCTGTGATAAAACAGATTAGATTGCAGAGTATAATTGGAGTTGGAACAGATTGCAGGTTCTATAAAATAGATGAGGTTGTAATGTTCTGGAATAAGAACACCCCCCAGATTATAGATCTGTGATAAAACAGATTAGATTGCAGAGTATAATTGGAGTTGGAACAGATTGCAGGTTCTATAAAATAGATGAGGTTGTAATGTTCTGGAATAAGAACACCCCCCAGATTATAGATCTGTGATAAAACAGATTATATTGCAGAGTATAATTGGAGTTGGAACAGATTGCAGGTTCTATAAAATAGATGAGGTTGTAATGTTCTGGAATAAGAACACCCCCCAGATTATAGATCTGTGATAAAACAGATTATATTGCAGAGTATAATTGGAGTTGGAACAGATTGCAGGTTCTATAAAATAGATGAGGTTGTAATGTTCTGGAATAAGAACACCCCCCAGATTATAGATCTGTGATAAAACAGATTAGATTGCAGAGTATAATTGGAGTTGGAACAGATTGCAGGTCCTGGAACAGTTTGCTGATGAAAAGCAGAGACATCCTAATTGAGACAGAGACAGATTTGAGGAGTGTTTGTTAGGAGTCCATAAACGTATCAAAGTTAAAGACGTTCTCTTATGCCCTGCCAGAAGCTCAGTTTTGAGTGCTGTGCACAGTTTGGTCCTCATTTCTGTTTTGTACATATTTTTCTGGCAAGTACTTGTCAAACTGTAGCAGACAGTCGTTGACAGCAGAACACTGGCTCAGAATAAGTCTCAGTCCCGTGGGCTTTAATTCGCTGATCAAGGACGTTCACTCCTTTGTCAGCCAATCAAAATGCATTTATTGTCATGCTGGGAGGCTTCTGACAGACACTAATCTTAGGAGAGGGAATTCAAGCCCTGACATTTCACACTAGCTAATCCCATTAATGACGGACTGAAAAACATTGCAATTTTCTGTCACCACTGTAAATGCAAATACAATACACACATAATCACAAACAACCAATATAAATTAACGGTATGTATAATTATTGTGATAGGTTGGAGTCATTAAAACTCGTTTTTCAATCACTACACAAATGTCTTGTTAACAAACTATGCTTTTGGCAAGTCAGTTTTTCCAACAATTGTTTACAGACAGATTATTTCACTTAGAATTTACTGTATCACAATTCCAGTGGGTCAGAAGTTTACATACACTAAGTTGACTGTGCCTTTAAACAGCTTGGAAAATTCCAGAAAATTATGTCATGGCTTAGAAGCTTCTGATAGGCTAATTGACCAAATTTGAGTCAATTGGAGGTGTACCTGTGGATATATTTCAAGGCCAACCTTCAAACTCAGTGCCTCTTTGCTTGACATCATGGGAAAATCAAAAGAAATCAGCCAAGACATCAGAAGAAAATTGTAGACCTCCACAAGTCTGGTTCATCCTTGGGAGCAATTTCCAAACGCCTGAAGGTACCACGTTCATCTGTACAAACAATAGTACTCAAGTATAAACACCATGGGACCATGCAGCCGTCATACCTCTCAGGAAGGAGACGCCTTCTGTCTCCTAGAGACTAATGTACTTTGGTGCGAAAAGTGGAAATTAATCCTAGAACAACAGCAAAGGATGTTGTGAAGATGCTGGAGGAAACGAGTACAAAATTATCTATATCCACAGTAAAACGAGTCCTATATCGACATAACCTGAAAGGCTGCTCAGCAAGGATGAAGCCACTGCTCCAAAACCGCCATAAAAAAGCCAGACTACAGTTTATAACTGCACATGGGGACAAAGATCGTACTTTTGGAGAAATGTCCTCTGGTCTGATAAAACAAAAATAGAACTGTTGGCCTTAATGACCATCGTTATGTTTGGAGGAGAAAGGGGGAGGCTTACAACCCGAAGAACACCATCCCAACCGTGAAGCACACTGTGGCAGCATCATGTTGTGGGGTGGATTGCTGCAGGAGGGACTGGTGCACTTCACAAAATATATTGCATCAGGAGTTAGGAAAATTATGGGGATATATTGAAGCAACATCTCGAGACATCAGTTGCAAATGGGTCTTCCAACCTGACAATGACCCCAAGCATACTTCCAAAGTTGTGGCAAAATGGCTTAAGGACAACAAAGTCAAGGTATTGGAGTGACCATGACAAAGCCCTGACCTCAATCCCATAGAAAATATGTGGGCAGAACTGAAAAGTAATGTGCGAGCAAGGAGGCCTACAAACCTGACTCAGTTCCACCAGCTCTGTCAGGAGGAATGGGCCAAAATTCACCCAACTTATTGTGGGAAGCTTGTGGAAGGCTACCTGAAATGTTTGACCCAATTTAAAGGCAATGCTACCAAATACTAATTGGAGTGCGTGTAAACTTCTGACCCACTGGGAATGTGATGAAAGAAATAAAAGCTGAAATAAATCATTTTCTCTACTATTATTCTGACATTTCACATTCTTAAAATAAAGTGGTGGTCCTAACTTACCTAAGACAGGCAATTTTTACCAGCATTAATTGTCAGGAATTGTGAAAAACTGAGTTTAAACGTATTTGGCTAAAGTGTATGTAAACTTCCAACTTCAAATGTATGTGCACTGGGGATGTGATTGGGTTTTTAATTGATGTCACGACAAAGAAAAACGGTACCTTGCAAAAACAAACATTTTCATTAAATATGTTGCCATAGACATTCCCTTACATCAGCATTTGAATTTGTTCAATGTGCATTAAAGGGAAATGTCTAATGTTTTCAACTTCATATTCATCATCTGCAGCACCACCCCAACATTAACATATGTGATAATTGTGCATTATTTAGGTTTTGTAAGTAAAACAGATAGAGGAAGATAAGTGTTTCCAATGACATCATTGGTGTGCATCATGTGATTTTAACGAATTATGAGAAGGCATTTGGGTGGCAGGTAGCCTAGTGGTTAGAGCGTTGGACTTGTAACCAAAAGGTTGCAAGATTGATCAAATCCCCGAGCTAACAAGGTAAAAATCTGTTGTTCTGCCCCTGAACAAGGCAGTTAACCCACTGTTCCTAGGCCTTCATTGAAAATAAGAATTTGTTCATAACTGACTTGCCTAGTTAAATAAAGGTAAATAAAATAATTAATTGCCTACTAGTTGTCTACTAATTGGTTGATGGCATTGGAAACACTTATCTTCCTCTATCTTTTAAATATAAAACAAAGAAACAGCCATTATCAAATATGTTGATGTTAGGGTAGTGCTGGAGATGATGAAAGTGTAGTTTTGAAATGACCCTTTAACATCTGTGTCGCAAACTCTTGTAATGTATGATTATGCCACTAGGTGGAGCATGCTTATGTCACTAGGCAGAGCATGATTATACCACTAGGTGGAGCATGAAAATGGCATTAGGTGGAGCATGATTATACCACTAGGTGGAGCATGATAATGGCATTAGGTGGAGCATGATTATACCACTAGGTGGAGCATGATTATACACTAGGTGGAGCATGATTATACCACTAGGTGGAGCATGATAATGGCATTAGGTGGAGCATGATTATACCACTAGGTGGAGCATGATAATGGCATTAGGTGGAGCATGATTATACCACTAGGTGGAGCAAGATTATACACTAGGTGGAGCATGATTATGCCACTAGGTGGAGCATGGTTATACACCAGGTGGAGAATGATTATGTCACTAGGTGGAGCATGATTATGCCACTAGGTGGAGCATGGTTATACACCAGGTGGAGCATGATTGTATCACTAGGTGGAGCATGATTATGGCATTAGGTGGAGCATGATTATACCACTAGGTGGAGCATGTTTATGGCATAAGGTGGAGCATGATTATACCACTAGGTGGAGCATGTTTATGGCATTAGATGGAGCATGTTTATGGCATTAGGTGGAGCATGATTATACCACTAGGTTGAGCATAATTATGGCATTAGGTGGAGCATGATTATACCACTAGGTGGAGCATGGTTATACACCAGGTGGAGCATGATTATGTCACTAGGTGGAGCATGATTATGCACTAGGTGGCGCATGGTAATGCCACGAGGCGGAGCATGGTTATACACTAGGTGGAGCATGATTATGCACTAGGTGGAGCATGGTAATGCCACTTGGTGGAGCATGTTAATGCCACTAGGCAGAGCATGGTTATACACCAGGTGGAGCATGATTATGTCACTAGGTGGAGCATGATTATGCACTAGGTGGCGCATGGTAATGCCACGAGGCGGAGCATGGTTATACACTAGGTGGAGCATGATTATGCACTAGGTGGAGCATGGTAATGCCACTTGGTGGAGCATGTTAATGCCACTAGGTGGAGCATGATTATACCACTAGGTGGAGCATGGTTATACACCTGGTGGAGCATGATTATGTCACTAGGTGGAGCATGATTATACCACTAGGTGGAGCATGATAATGGCATTAGGTGGAGCATGATTATACCACTAGGTGGAGCATGATAATGGCATTAGGTGGAGCATGATTATACCACTAGGTGGAGCAAGATTATACACTAGGTGGAGCATGATTATACCACTAGGTGGAGCATGATAATGGCATTAGGTGGAGCATGATTATACCACTAGGTGGAGCATGATAATGGCATTAGGTGGAGCATGATTATACCACTAGGTGGAGCAAGATTATACACTAGGTGGAGCATGATTATGCCACTAGGTGGAGCATGGTTATACACCAGGTGGAGAATGATTATGTCACTAGGTGGAGCATGATTATGCCACTAGGTGGAGCATGGTTATACACCAGGTGGAGCATGATTATATCACTAGGTGGAGCATGATTATGGCATTAGGTGGAGCATGATTATACCACTAGGTGGAGCATGATTATGGCATAAGGTGGAGCATGATTATACCACTAGGTGGAGCATGTTTATGGCATTAGGTGGAGCATGTTTATGGCATTAGGTGGAGCATGGTTATACCACTAGGTGGAGCATAACTATGGCATTAGGTGGCGCATGGTAATGCCACGAGGCGGAGCATGATAATACACTAGGTGGAGCATGATTATGCACTAGGTGGAGCATGGTAATGCCACTTGGTGGAGCATGTTAATGCCACTAGGCGGAGCATGGTTATACACTAGGTGGAGCATGATTATGCACTCGGTGGAGCATGGCAATGCCACTAGGCGGAGCATGGTTATACACTAGGTGGAGCATGATTATACCACTAGGTTGAGCTCAATTATGGCATTAGGTGGAGCATGATTATACCACTAGGTGGAGCATGGTTATACACCAGGTGGAGCATGATTATGTCACTAGGTGGAGCATGATTATGCACTAGGTGGCGCATGGTAATGCCACGAGGCGGAGCATGGTTATACACTAGGTGGAGCATGATTATGCACTAGGTGGAGCATGGTAATGCCACTTGGTGGAGCATGTTAATGCCACTAGGCGGAGCATGGTTATACACTAAGTGGAGCATGATTATGGTAATGCACTAGGCGGAGCATGGTTATACACTAGGTGGAGCATGATTATGAGGTGGAGCATGGTAATGCCACTTGGTGGAGCATGTTAATGACACTAGAGGTTATACATGGTTATTATGCACTAGGTGGAGCATGGTTATGCACTCGGTGGAGCATGGTAATGCCACTAGGTGGAGCATGATTATGCTATTAGGTGGAGCATGGTAATGCCACTAGGTGGAGCATGATAATGCCACTAGGCGGAGCATGATTATGCTATTAGGTGGAGCATGGTAATGCCACTAGGCGGAGCATGATTGTGCAATTAGGTGGAGCATGATAATGCCACTCGGTGGAGCATGGTAATGCTATTATGAGGAACATGATAATGCCACTTGTTGGAGCATTACAATGCCACTCGGTGGAGCATGGTAATGCTATTAGGTGGAGCATGGTAATGCCACTCGGTGGAGCATGATAATGCTATTAGGTGGAGTTGAGTGAAAGAAAGAACAGAGCTACAGGGTAAAGGCAAGGTACCTACCATCACAGTCTCCAAGATGGGAGAAGTTGCCGTACTCACTGTCTTGTTGAAAAGGAAGCCTGTAATAGAACAAACATAACAGATTATCAGACTGACATCTACAGTTGAACACACAATCAATTGGATGAAGCTACAGGGAGCTGTCTCACCGTGTGCCTGGTCTGAGGAAGGAGCAGGTGCTGCCTCTGGTCCAGCCACAGTAGGGATCTCTGGAGGTCAGACAGCTCCTATACACGCACACACATGGAGATCTGATCAGCCTAATGGAGATGGTTGAGATGGTCTGTGTGTGTGTGTGTTTTACTCACTTCATGCAGCGTGAGTGTAGGTGGCAGCGTGCTGTGGGCAGTCTGACCAGACAGGAAGTGAAGGCCAGCAGCAGAGTGTGACTTGGACGATCCAGAGACAGAAACAACAACTGTCTGGCCTGGACAGAGTCCTCTCCACATCTAGAGACAGAGAGAGGGATGGAGATGGGGAGGGATAGATGGAGGGATGGATGGATGGATGAAAGGAGAGAGGGATGGAAGGAAGGAGAGAGGGGTGGAAGGAGAGAGGAAAGAGGGAGGGAGAGAGCGAGAGAGAGGCAGTGAGAGAGAGAGAGAGAGAGAGAGAGAGAGAGAGAGAGAGAGAGAGAGGAGAGAGAGAGAGGAGAGGGAGGGAGGGAGGGAGGAGAGCGGGAGAGAGACAGTGAAAGAGAGAGAGAGAGAGAGAGAGAGAGAGAGAGAGAGAGAGAGGGAGGGAGAGGGAGGGAGGGAAGGAGAGATGGAGATGGGGTGGGATAGATTGAGGGAGGAGGGATGGAAGGAGACAGGGGGAGAGGGATGGAAGGAGGGAGGAAAGAGGGAGAGAGGGAGGGAGAGAGGGATAGAGGGAGGGGTGGAGGGGGAGAGATAAAGGAAGGAGAGAGGGTGAGAGGGATGAAGGAGAGATAGAGACAGATACAGAGAGACAGAGAAAAAGAGATCCTTAGAGTATTTTCATTGATTTCTATTGTTACAACAGAGTAATGTAGGTATTCACATCAGGGTGATCACATCAGAGAGACTTTGAAAACAATGCAGCAACAAAAGCATTGTGAGTAGAACAGTTAATCTCCTCAATAATGACCTGACAAAACACCGGACTGCAGCGAACACAAGGGATCGTGGCCAAACTCCCTTCCTGTACTCACTTCTCAGGGTTGAATCCCTCCACCTCCTCCAGAAACACACTGCTGTGTGTGGGAGAGTTTTCTCCGCTGGGGAGGATGAGGAATTTCAGGACGGTCCCTCGCGTGGAGCCCAGGAACAACACTGTATGGTTCCTATGGGGACCAGCCTCTGTGTCCACCACCATTGCGGTCAACTGGTACCTGGAGAGCGAGACCGATGGAGAGAGAGAAATAGAGAGAGAGAGAGAGAGAGGAGAGAGGGAGTGAGGGAGGGAGGGAGCTCAATTTCAGAACGTAGGGCAAACAGTGAAAAATCAGTGGTAGCCATGGGTATCCTTAGCCATACCTGCCCATAGTCTTGACAACCCAAGGTCTGTGCCCAACCAAGGGTATGGTCTCGTCCATCAAGGGATGAGTCTTTACAAAGTTCAGCACTTCATCCGGCAGAGACTTAGATGAGCTAAACGGAGACCCCTGCACCGCACAGCCACCCGGCCTACAGAGAGAGGAGACGGTCCAAAAAAAGATCAGAATCAGGAAAAACCAGTCAGTTACACAGTCAATATCAGTACAAGTCCAATGTACTGCATACCTGGGTTTGGGCACAAGCTCATCAGGCACGGGTGTCCAGATGGATTCTGGAGATTTCTGCTCCTTGAATCTTCCCTCAAACACCCTGGCCAACTGCTGCATGTCAAACACACACACTGCAGACCCCGGGATACTGAGAGAGAGAGAGAGAGAGAGAGAGAGAGAGAGAGAGAGAGAGAGAGAGAGAGAGAGAGAGAGAGAGAGAGAGAGAGAGATGGAAGGAGGGAGGGAGGGATGGAAAGAGGGTAAGGTGATTAAATACGTATCAGAAAATGGGGGGGGGGGGGTGCATTCATGTATGATTGGGTGTGACGTGTGTGTGTGTGTGTGTGTACCTGTTGGGTGGTGTCGAGAACAGTCCCAGTATGACGTCTCTGCCGTTCATGTTGAGTATGGGGCTGGTGGCGTGGAGCAGGTTGAAATAGAAGTGGGAGTCTCCTGGGACAGAACAGTTCAGTCTGGCCTTCAGGAACGATGTCCACTGTTTCTCCAACACCCTCTGAGAGCCCCCCATGTCCCCTTTGCACACCCGCGCCACACGAGATACCATCACCTGCACACACACACACAATAAGAGGCAATGCACTGTATAATGTGCAAATCCCATGGATTCTGTCCACCTTATCCCCTCAAGGAGGTGGAATTCCGTTTGTGTGTGTGTGTGTGTGTGTGTGTGTGTGTGTGTGTGTGTGTGTGTGTGTGTGTGTGTGTGTGTGTGTGTGTGTGTGTGTGTGTGTGTGTGTGTGTGTGTGTGTGTGCGTGCGTGCGTGCGTGTACCTTCTCTAGGTGATGGAACTCCATGGCCATTTCTCTGAAGAAGAAGTAGACGTGAGGCCCCCACTCAACTGCACTCACAAAGAAGGGTTCTGAGAGACAGAACAGGGATATGCCGTTACACACACGTACAAGCACGCACATACAAACCGTTACACACAGACACACACACACACCCCTTCCACACATATTACAGATGAATCCCTCAGGGAGCTCACCAACACAGCTCCATATTTACACCTCTGTACCAGCAAGCAGCACATCAATATGGTCGCCGCTCTCTGGGGTCAGCCATTAAGCATTCATGTCCGGTTTAATTTATCATCAGTGCCAAGGACAGAGCAGTTATTTATTCATCTCTGTCTCTGTCTCTGACCTCCAGGGTTCCACACTATGTTTTACTCTGAAGGAGATTTTATGTCCAAGATCCGTTGGTCTTGTCCTCTCTGATTTGACAGAAAACAGTACATCTAACCTAGCACCTACAGCAGGGTTCACCAACTGGCAGGCTGCAGGCCGAATTTGGCCCCCAGATGGTTTTATTTAGATGTTTTATTTAAATAATAATAAACATCGTTGGACATAAAATAGTGTATAAACACCAGGAAATATTTTCCCGTGTATTCCCACGCATAATAGACAGAGACATAGTACAGTGCCTTAAGAAAGTATTCATACCCCTTGACTTTTTCCATGTTTTCTTGATTAAATTTAGATTAGTTATTTTTGTCACTGGCCTACACAAAATTCACCCAACTTATTGTGGGAAGCCTGTGGAAGGCTACCCGAAACGTTTGACCCAAGTTAAACTATTTAAAGGCAATGCTACCAATGTTAAAGTGGAATCATATTTTCATACATTTTCTAAAATTAATTATGAAATTAAATGAAAATCTGAAATGTCTTGAGTGAATAAGTATTGAACCCCTTTGTTATGTTAACCTTACATAAGTTCAGGAATAAAAATGTGCTTAACAAGTCACATAATAAATTGCATGGACTCATTCTGTGTGTAATAATAGTGTTTAACATGATTTTTGAATGAATGGCTCATCTCTGTACTCCTCCGTTGAGCAGTGCATTTCAACCACAGATAAAACCGCAAAGACCAGGGAGGTTTTCCAGTGCCTCGCAATGAAGAGAAGCTACTGATAGGTGGGTAAAAATAATGAAGCAGACATTGAATATTCCTTTGAGCATGGTAAAGTTATTAATTACATAAAGATACAGGCGTCCTTCCTAACTCAGTTGCCGGAGAGGAAGGAAACCGCTCAGGGAACTCAGCAAGAAGCCAATGGGGACTTTAAAGCGGTTACCGAGTTTAATGGCTGTGATAGGAGAAAAATGAGGATGGATCAACAACATTGTAGTTACTCCACACTGCTAACCTAAATTACAGAACAGAAAAAAATAATTCAAAAACATGCATCTTGTTAGCAACAAGGCACTAAAGTAATACTTCAAAAAATGTGGCAAAGCAGGTAGCTTTTTCTACTGAATACAAAGGTTTATGTTCTGGGGAAATCCGAGAGAAACCCTGGTTCACTCTGCTTTCCTCCAGACACTGGGAGATGAATTCACATTTCAGCAGGACAATAACCTAAAACACAAGGCCAAATATACCCTGGCGTTCCTTACCAAGAAGACACTGAATATTCCTGAGTGGTAGTTTTGACTTAAATCTGCTTGAAAATCTATGGCAAGACCTGAAAATGGTTGTCTAGCAATGATCAACAACCAATTTTAAAGAACTTTAAGAATTTGAAATGAATAATTAGCAAATGTTTGGCACATTCCAGGTGTAAAAAGCCCTTAGAGATTTACCCAGAAAAACATACAGCTGTAATCTCTGCTAAAGGTGCTTCTACAAAATATTGACTCAAGGATGTGAATACTTATAGTTGATGTCGGAGGTTTACATACACTTAGGTTGGAGTAATTAAAACTCATTTTTCAACCACTACACAAATTTCTTGTTAACAAACTATAGTTTTGGCAAGTCGATTTGGACATCTACTTTGTGCATGACACAAGTAATTCTTCCAACAATTGTTTACAGACCGATTATTTAATTTATAATTCACTGTATCACAATTCCAGTGGGTCAGAAGTTTCCTGTGCCTTTAAAAAGCTTGGAATTGGAATTCCAGAAAATGAGGTCATGGCTTTAGAAGCTTCTGATAGGTTAATTGACATCATTTGAGTAAATTGGAGGTGTACCTGTGGATGTATTTCAAGGCCAACCTTCAAACCCAGTGCCTCTTTGCTTGACATCATGGGAAAATCAAAAGAAATCAGCCTAGACTTCAGAAAAAAAACTATAGACCTCCACCAGTCTAGTACATCCTTGGGAGCAATTTCCAAACGCCTGAAGGTACCACGGTCATCTGTACAAACAATAGTACGCAAGTATAAACTCTGTGGGACCACGCGGCCGTCATACCGCTCAGGAAGGAGACGCGTTCTTTCTACTAGAGATGAACGTACTTTGGTGCGAAAAGTGCAAATCAATCCCAGAACAACAGCAAAGGACCTTGTGAAGATGCTGGAGGAAACAGTTACAAAGGTATCTATGTCCACAGTAAAACGAGTCCTATATCGACATAACCTGAAAGGCATCTCAGCAAGGAAGAAGCCACTGCTCCAAAGCCGACATAAAAAGCCTTAAAAAAAGCCTAAAAAGCGTAAACTACGGTTTTCCAGCTGCACATGGGGACAAAGATCGTACTTTTGGAGAAATGTCCTCTGTTTTGATGAAACAAAAATAGAACTATTGGCCATAATGACCATCGCTATGTTTGTAGGAAAAAGGGGGAGGCTTGCAAGCCAAAAAACGCCATCCCAACCGTGAAGCACACTGTGGCAGCATCATGTTGTGTGGGTGCATTGCTGCAGGAGGGACTGGTGCACTTCACAAAATAGATGACATCATGAGGAAGGACAATTATGTGGATATATTGAAGCAACATCTCAAGACATCAGTCTGGAAGTTAAAGCTTGGTTGCAAATGGGTCTCCCAAATGGACAGTGACCCCAAGCATACTTCCAAAGTTGTGGCAAAATGGCTTAAGGACAACAAAGGCAAGATATTGGAGTGGCCATCACCAAGCCCTGATCTCAATCCTATAGAAAATGTGTGGGCAGAACTGAAAAAGCGTGTGCGAGCAAGGAGGCCTACAAACCTGACTCAGTTACAACTACCTGAAATGTTTGACCCAAGTTAAACAATTTAAAGGCAACGCTACCAAATACTAATTGAGTGTATGTACACTTCTGACCCACTGGGAATGTGATGAAATAAATAAAAGCTGAAATAAATAATTCTCGCTACTATTATTCTGACATTTCAAATTCTTAAAATAAATTTGTGATCCTAACTGACCTAAGACAGGGAAGTTTTACGAGGATTAAATGTCAGGAATTGTAAAAAACTAAGTTTAAATGTATTTGGCTAAGGTGTATGTAAACTTTCAACTTCAACTGTATGTAAATTAGATATTTATGTAATTACTTTTCTATTATTTTGCTAACATTTCTAAAACATGCTTTCACTTTATTGTGTATTGTGTGTAGATGAGAGAATATTTTTTTGAATTCAGACAGTAACACAACATAAAGTGGAATTAACACAACAAAATGTGGAATAAGTCAAGAGGTATGAATACTTTCTGAAGGTACTGTATGTGATCATATACAAATGGAAGCAAGGTTTGAAATTATTATGTTTGTTTCAGAAATTATATCTGTTTGGCCTTCTTGCGGTGAATTTGCAATCTACATTTTTTATTTTATTATGTTCCGGCCCCCCAACCATCCACTCAAGAAACAATTGGCCCGCAGCTGAAGTATAGCTAGTCCATACAGCTTTAATGTATCCACTCCTAGGATATAAGGATTTAGATAGGAAAGGTAGAGTGGTTGGTTTAGCCTGCAGTGTTTATGTGATCTTAGCAAACATTGGGAGTCCTTCACCTGTGGAGAAGGGTTCGGCCCATTCACTCACATGCAAGCACGTAATCTCAGTGTACCTCTGAACCATTTGGAGTCGTGTTTGACAGTGCGAAGAGCGGGGCTGTCGCCTAGGCTACGATAGATCACAGCATCAATCGCCAGGAAGTCTGTTACAGTACCAGTGAAGAGACTGCCCTCTGATAGAGAGAAAGAGATAGAGGGAGAGAGAGAGAGAAAGAGAGAAAGAGAGAGACAGAGAGAGAAAGAGATTGACAGAGAGAACAAGAGAGAGAGAGAAAGAGAAGAAAGAGAGAGAGAGAGAGAGAGAAAAGAGAGAGAGACAGAGAGAAAGAGAGAGAGAGAGAGAGAGAGAGAGAGAGACAGAGAGAGCAAGAGAGAGAGCAAGAGAGAGAGAGAGAGAGAGAGCAAGAGAGAGAGACATACAGACACAGAGAGTGAGACAGAGATAGAAAGAGAGAACACACAGAACATGTATTTATCCTGAGTACAAGCACAGTCAAGTTCCTCCTCACAGCTCCAGTCTAGATTGATTTTCCATCTGAATGATTTCCCCTGAACATTACAGTCCTAGTAAAAATACCTATGTCATTACTTCCTGATATATTGAAAAATAATGAAAGTTAGAAAGAAAGAAAGAAAGAAAGAAAGAAAGAAGCTACTGTACCTGCGAACAGAGCCACGTTGGCGTGTCTGGGGTCATACGGGCAACGAGCCATCCCGCTGACCGTCTCTCCCACCATCTCCAAAGAGTCTCTCTGTAACACACACAATTGTCCATATGAACACGTACACACATGCCAATAAAGCTTAATTGAATTGAATTGAATAGACAGATACTCACAGTGTAGTTGGCACACAAAGGGTTGAAGGCATTGGTTCCACACACAAACAGTCCCTCGTGTCGACTCAACACCACCTTGATGAAGTTACGACACTCCTCCTGAACAAAGAGATAAGAAAGGATGAGAAATGACGGGAGAGTCAGAGAAGTACTGTAAGTGTGTGTGTGTGCGCATACAAGTGTGTTCATCTTTCAAACCCACTCCTCAAAGGGTTAGGCAGAGAAATAAGTTTGTCATATCCATATGACAAAAGTAATCAATAAATACTCCTTAGTGTACATACATGTAACAGAGTTAAGAATATATCGAATGCTCAGCTAGCTTGAAATGTCGCTGATGGAGCCTTTGTATGGCTTAATCGGTTTGCATGTTGTGAAGGAGGGCGGTCACGTGTGTTGAGAAGCAGAGGATGACTGGTTCGAGCCCAGTATGGGGCAGTCGGACAGCGGAGGTAGCAAGCTGTTAGCAGTACACTGACCCTGGTACATAGGCTACTTCATGGCTGGAACTCAGTATGCTGAGCTGGCTGAACTAAGCCATGGCTTAGGTGAAAACAACCACTCAGGAAAGCCTCAAGGACATTACACACAACACACTGTTCAGCTGTATCTATGAGTTTTAAAAGGGAGGTACTGTTTAACTCTACACATCTTCTAGCACGAGCTCCCATGGGGTTCATCATGGGAGCTAGAAGAATCTCTCCATGTTCTAGTCTCTCTCTCAATTCAATTTAAGGGCTTTATTGGCATGGGAAACATATGTTAACATTGCCAAAGCAAGTGAAGTAGATAATAAACAAGATTCAAATTAACAATAACAGTAAACATTACACTCAGAAGATCCAAAAGAATATAGACATTTCAAATGCCATATTATGGCTATATGAGTGAAGGAAGCAGGAGCGACTGAATGTTTCTCTCACTCTAATGGGAGATACCTAGTCAGTTGTACAACTGAAATGCATCTTCCGTATTTAACCCAACCCCTCTGAATCAGAGAGGTGCGGGGGAAGCCATAATCCACATCCATGTCTTCGGCGCCCAGGAACACTGGGTTAACTTCCTTGCACAAGGGCAGAATGACAGATTTTGACCTTGTCAGCTCAGGGATTCGATCCAGCAACTTTCGGTTACTAGTCCAACACACTAGGCTACCTGCCTTCCCAGTGTGTGTACATATATTGATTACTTTAGTTGTTTTAAAGTTATCTTTGTCTCACAGTCACTAAGCATGTATATGGGTGGTGTGATATTTGAGGTTGTTTTTCTCGAAGGCAAAACCAGCGTGTGGGGCTGGTTGCAATGGCCACTTAGTCTGCGGCATGGAGTAAAGATCCCTGCTACGGCAGGATGTTCCGTGGAAGAACGTAGCTCGGCTGTTGGCGCTAGCATTGGGTAAAATCAGCCTCAAGTGTAGTGATATTCGTAGATTCCACTGAAAAGTTGAATTTGATAGTTGCGAGTGGTGTTGTATTACGGAATACACAGACGTCGGTATTTCATTTTATGAATCCGGCGAAGAAAGTTATACTTTGAAACGTGCCGCCATTCGAGCGAGTTATCTCGTCATGGTCAACTTGTATCTACAATTTTTTAAAAAATGTTATTTTTGGATGCAAATCTCCATTGCTGAAACATGTCGTGTCTCATATGAGACAAGTGCACAATCTTTGTACAGAAGGATACTGACCAACTTAATTTAGCTTTCAGTTTTAATATTCACAGATTTTATTGTGTTATACGCTTCTACTAAATAAATGAACAGCTTTGGCTGCGGATGAGGGGCATTTGGAACGTTATTGTCCCGAGAACGCTCGCACAGAGCCCGGTTGCAGCTCGAGCGGTGATGCACCATCGCGAAGGGATGAACACGTACAGGGAGAAGGTGGGCAGATTTGATGGGAAATGTAGGAAAGGAGAGTAGTGGCTACGGGGGAAATTGTGGTGGATCAGAGTAAAGAGAGAGGGTGAATAGCCAGTGTGACTGCGACTGGGGTCGCTGAGTCGGTGCTGGAAAATGAAAGTGGAGTTCAAGAGGAGTTTGAGACAATGGAAAATGAAGCAGCTGTTTTCAAAGTGCCCAGGATTAAGAGGAAGAATTTAAGGGGTGATGAAGGTAGACATTGATAAATCAGTTGAGGATAAACAGATAGTAGAGATGGCGGGTTTTCCTCTGACGAGGATAGGGAGTGAGTCATTTTACGCATCACAACAAAATAGCGAGATAAATGGGGTGGAAGGGAGGTGGTATTGGGATTGATAAAATAATTTCTGAAATTGACTAAAGGGAAGAAAGTGATTTAAATTCTAAAGGAAATGGAAAAGTTCAGTCGCAGCCTTAACTCTGTAATGTTCACTGTCTCTTCCTATGTATTTCTTTTCTCAGCCATGAGCAGTTTTAAGATTTCTTCTTCATTGAAAAGGAAGTTATGTGGCAAAAGGAGTGTGTGGAGGGGAGCAGTGGTGTTTAGTCATAAAAGCTAAAAACGTGGGGGTGTGGTTATCCTGTTCTCAAAAGGGGTTTTGCCTTTGTCATATGAGGTTGAAGAGGTAGTTGAGGGGAGTTTATTAAAAGTTAGAGTGAGGTATGAAAACATCACTATGTGTTAAATAAATGTATATGCCCCAGTGGTGGCAGTTGAGAGGGTATGTTTTTTAGAGACATTATCAAATACCATTGAGAAATGTAACACTGAGGATAATTTACTTCTTGCTGGGGATTTTAACTGCACAGTCAGTGATTAAGATAGAAACCACAAAACCTCAAGGACTTTTTAAAAATGCCTTATTGTAATGCATGAACTGTGTGATATTTGGTGGAGCCAACATGAAGGCACGAGACAGTACACATGGGCCCATGTGAGAGAGAGAACACCATCTCTCTGGCCAGGTTAGATAGGTTTTATTGTTTTGAGCATCAATCTCAGGTCTGTAAATCAAGTGTAATAACCCCAGTGGGATTTTCTAATGTTTGTTTATCAAATCAAATCAAATTGTATTAGTCACATGCGCCGAATACAACAGGATAGCGAGACCTTAAAGTGACTTACTTACAAGCCCCTAACCAACAGTGCAGTTAAAACAAATATGGCTAAGAAAAAGAGATAAAAGTAACAAGTAATTAAAGAGCAGCAGTAAAATAACAATATACAGAGGGGGCACTGGTTAGGTGAGGTAGTATGTACATGTAGGTAGAGTTATTAAAGTGTTCTAAGGTGTACCAGTTAAGTGAGGTAGTATGTACATGTAGGTAGAGTTATTAAAGTGTTCTAAGGGGTACCAGTTAAGTGAGGTAGTATGTACATGTAGGTAGAGTTATTAAAGTGTTCTAAGGTGTACTGGTTAGGTGAGGTAGTATGTACATGTAGGTAGAGTTATTAAAGTGTTCTAAGGGGTACCAGTTAAGTGAGGTAGTATGTACATGTAGGTAGAGTTATTAAAGTGTTCTAAGGGGTACCAGTTAGGTGAGGTAGTATGTACATGTAGGTAGAGTTATTAAAGTGTTCTAAGGGGTACCAGTTAGGTGAGGTAGTATGTACATGTAGGTAGAGTTATTAAAGTGTTCTAAGGGGTACCAGTTAGGTGAGGTAGTATGTACATGTAGGTAGAGTTATTAAAGTGTTCTAAGGGGTACCAGTTAGGTGAGGTAGTATGTACATGTAGGTAGAGTTATTAAAGTGGTCCAAGGGGTACCAGTTAGGCGAGGTAGTATGTACATGTAGGTAGAGTTATTAAAGTGTTCTAAGGGGTACCAGTTAGGTGAGGTAGTATGTACATGTAGGTAGAGTTATTACAGTTACTATGCATAGACGACAACAGAGAGTAGCAGTGGTATGGGGGGGGGGGGGTAATGCAAATAGTCTGGTTAGCCATTTGACTAGATGTTCAGGAGTCTTATGGCTTGGGTTAGAAGCTGTTTAGAAGCCTTTTGGACCTAGACTTGGCGAGTCTTTAACACTTTTAGAGGTCCTGGTTGACAGGAAGCTTGGCCCCAGTGATGTACTGGGCTGTTTGCACTACCCTCTGAAGTGCCTTGCGGTCGGAGGCCCAGCAGTCCTACTGTGTTCCCGGCAGGCAGATAGGGGACAACATTCCCCCATTCTGAATTTTTGGGACGTCTCTCGGGCCATTGGGTTGGATGCTGGTCTAATTTGAATTGATCAGGAAAAGGCATTTGACCGAGTTGAACATCAATACTTATGGCACACTTTTGAGATATTTTTAGTTTCAGCTCTGGTTTTATTGCCATGATCAGGGTGATATATGGTGACATTGAAAGTGTGCTGAAATTGAACGGTGGCTTGAGTGCTCCTTTTAAAGTATGTAGAGATTTTAGGCAGGGGTGTTCTTTGTCAGGAATGATATATGCAACCTTTATAGAGCCACTACTAAATAGCATTAGACATCACATTGAAGGGGTTTTCAGAGGATACTCCTCCTATTCGTCTCAGCCTATGCCAATGCTATTTTAGTGAAAAATCAGGCAGAGGTGGATAGTTTGAGTCTCATGTTTTTTTCCCACCTTTATTTAACCAGGTAGGCTAGTTGAGAACAAGTTCTCCTTTGCAACTGCGACCTGGCCAAGATAAAGGACAGCAGTTCGACACATACAACAACACAGAGTTACACATGGAATAAACAAACATACAGTCAATAATACAGTAGAAAAAAAATAAAAGCCTATATACAGTGAGTGCAAATAAGGTCAAATAAGGGAGTTAAGGCAATAAATAGGCCATGGTTGTGAAGTAATTACAATAAAGCAATTAAACACTGGAATGGTAGATGTGCAGAAGATGAATGTGCAAGTACAGATACTGGGGTGCAAAGGAGCAAGATAAATAAATAAATACAGTATGGGGATGAGGTAGTTGGATGGGCTGTTTACAGGTGCAGTGATCTGTGAGCTGCTCTGACAGCTGGTTCTTAAAGCTAGTGAGGGAGATAAGAGTCTCCAGCTTCAGTGGTTTTTGCAGTTCGTTGGCAGTCATTGGCAGCCGAGAACTGAAAGGAAAGGTGGTCGAAGGAGGAATTGGCTTTGGGGGTGACCAGTGAGATATACCTGCTGGAGCGCGTGCTACAGGTGGGTGCTGCTATGGTGACCAGTGAACTGAGATAAGGCTGGGCTTTACCTAGCAGAGACTTGTAGATGACCTGGAGCCAGTGGGTTTGGCGACGAGTATGAAGCGATGGCCAGCCAACAAGAGCGTACAGGTCGCAGTGGTGGGTAATATATGGGGCTTTGGTGACAACGGATGGCACTGTGATAGACTGCATTCAATTTGTTGAGTAGAATGTCGGAGGCTATTTTATAAATGACATCACCGAAGTCGAGGATAGGTAAGATGGTCAGTTTTACGAGGGTATGTTTGGCAGCATGAGTGAAGGATGCTTTGTTGCTAAATAGGAAGCCGATTCTAGATTTAATTTTGGATTGGAGATGCTTAATGTGAGTCTGGAAGGAGAATTGGTTGATCGGTTTAGGGGAATATCCTCTGCAAAGGTATATTGGGGAAAAAAAGCTTTACAGATTTGAAAATGGTTTGAAGGGATCATTGCTTTGCCGGGGGGGGGGGCTGGAATGGTGTAAGGGAGTTTTTAAGTATCTTGGAGTGTACCTAAGGGATGAGGGGACAATGGAAACAAATTGGAATGGGGTGCTTGAAATGGTGGAAGGGAGGATGAGGAGATGGCTGTGGTTGTTATCTCGTATGTCATGCAGGGGGCGCACTATTTTTGTTAACAATGTGGTTGCCTCTGCACCGTGACATCGGTTGTCATGTTTAGAGCCACCATCTGGCCTTCTGGCTAAGATACAGGCGATTATTGTAGATTTTATTTTGAGATAAATATCATTGGGTTCCACAAAGTGTTTGTCAAAAGAGGAGGGAGGGACAAGGTCTTCTACATCTTGCTAGGAGATGGGTGACAGGTCCTGTATTACAGCAGGTCGGGGGATTAGATTTAAAGAAGGATTTATTTTAGGTTGGTAGTAGCCAGATTTCAAGGGGGGGGGGGGTAGTACCTTCGTTTTACAGAGGCCTTAGGGTTTGGAGCATAATAACAGAGTCCAGACACACTCCAGCATTGGCTGCTGGAGGAACCTCTGGTGTATGGGGCAAGACTGGATTGTGCAACTGCAGCTGTTCCACATTTCTCCAAGATTCTGGTGAAGGGCAAAATCCTCAGCCTAAAACAGTTCATGACCATGGCTGGGCCCACCTTAATGGAGGGCAGACGGGTGGCTGAATATTTCGGGTTGAGGTTGGAAAGAATTGTCGCACAACTGCTGGAAAGCTGCCGGAAGGCTCTGTCAGTAGAAGAGTGGTATATGCTTAATCATAAGAAGAAGGCACAAGATGAATAAGCCCCATTTCCAACACTAGGGATTACACCCAATATCCCAGTCAGAAAGAAAGGTGTTATTAGTGGATTTGAGAGGGTTGGAAGAGGTGGGTTTGGATAAGGTGAATGGGAAAGACTTATATAGGGGGTGTGTCAAGGATTTGAATAAAGATAAATTGAAGAATAGAAAAGACACTCCTTGGAGGGTAAAACTGGGCATTGGTGACAAGGTAAAGCCAGCATGGAGAGCACTGTACAAACCACCATTACAAAAGGCCACCAGTGACATGCAATAGAGGGTTTTGCATGGCATCATTGCAGCTAATGTTTTTGTATCTGTCATTAACTCAGATATTGGTGTCCAGATAGATGTCCTTTTTGTAACATAAGATAAACAAATGTTCACTGTTTTATGGAGTGTGAGAGGATAAAGCCTCTTTCAAATACTGTAGTCCTTGTTTACAGCTGTAGGGGAGATTTTCAATAACACTGTTTTTATTTTGGGGTTTCACTAAGCAACAGAAAAGAAATGTCAACTGTTAAAAACATTTTGGGGGACTGTAACAAGTGAGCTAAGAGTCGGGAAGCAAGTTCAGGGAGTGAGTGTTTTAATAAATAAACACAAACAACACACAGACATGAAACAGAAACAATGACTCCTGGGGAAGGAACCAAAGGGAGTGACATATATAGGGAAGGAACCACAGGGAGTGACATATATAGGGAAGGAACCAAAGGGAGAGACATATATAGGGAAGGAACCAAAGGGAGAGACATATATAGGGAAGGAACCAAAGGGAGTGACATATATAGGGAAGGAACCAAAGGGAGAGACATATATAGGGAAGGAACCAAAGGGAGTGACATATATAGGGAAGGAACCAAAGGGAGAGACATATATAGGGAAGGAACCAAAGGGAGAGACATATATAGGGAAGGAACCAAAGGGAGAGACATATATAGGGAAGGAACCAAAGGGAGTGACATATATAGGGAAGGAACCAAAGGGAGAGACATATATAGGGAAGGAACCAAAGGGAGTGACATATATAGGGAAGGAACCAAAGGGAGTGACATATATAAGGAAGGAACCAAAGGGAGAGACATATATAGGGAAGGAACCAAAGGGAGTGACATATATAGGGAAGGAACCAAAGGGAGTGACATATATAAGGAAGGAACCAAAGGGAGAGACATATATAGGGAAGGAACCAAAGGGAGTGACATATATAGGGAAGGAACCAAAGGGAGTGACATATATAGGGAAGGAACCACAGGGAGTGACATATATAGGGAAGGAACCACAGGGAGTGACATATATAGGGAAGGAACCAAAGGGAGTGACATATATAGGGAAGGAACCACAGGGAGTGACATATATAGGGAAGGAACCAAAGGGAGTGACATATATATGGAAGGAACCAAAGGGAGAGACATATATAGGGAAGGAACCAAAGGGAGAGACATATATAGGGAAGGAACCAAAGGGAGTGACATATATAGGGAAGGAACCAAAGGGAGTGACATATATAGGGAAGGAACCAAAGGGAGTGACATATATAGGGAAGGAACCAAAGGGAGAGATATATAGGGAAGGAACCAAAGGGAGAGACATATATAGGGAAGGAACCAAAGGGAGTGACATATATAGGGAAGGAACCAAAGGGAGAGACATATATAGGGAAGGAACCAAAGGGAGTGACATATATAGGGAAGGAACCAAAGGGAGAGACATATATAGGGAAGGAACCAAAGGGAGTGACATATATAGGGAAGGAACCAAAGGGAGTGACATATATAGGGAAGGAACCAAAGGGAGAGACATATATAGGGAAGGAACCAAAGGGAGTGACATATATAGGGAAGGAACCAAAGGGAGTGACATATATAGGGAAGGAACCACAGGGAGTGACATATATAGGGAAGGAACCAAAGGGAGTGACATATATAGGGAAGGAACCACAGGGAGTGACATATATAGGGAAGGAACCAAAGGGAGTGACATATATAGGAAAGGAACCAAAGGGAGAGACATATATAGGGAAGGAACCAAAGGGAGTGACATATATAGGGAAGGAACCACAGGGAGTGACATATATAGGGAAGGAACCACAGGGAGTGACATATATAGGGAAGGAACCAAAGGGAGTGACATATATAGGGAAGGAACCACAGGGAGTGACATATATAGGGAAGGAACCAAAGGGAGTGACATATATAGGGAAGGAACCAAAGGGAGAGACATATATAGGGAAGGAACCAAAGGGAGAGACATATATAGGGAAGGAACCAAAGGGAGTGACATATATAGGGAAGGAACCAAAGGGAGTGACATATATAGGGAAGGAACCAAAGGGAGTGACATATATAGGGAAGGAACCAAAAGGAGAGACATATATAGGGAAGGAACCAAAGGGAGAGACATATATAGGGAAGGAACCAAAGGGAGTGACATATATAGGAAGGAACCAAAGGGAGAGACATATATAGGGAAGGAACCAAAGGGAGTGACATATATAGGGAAGGAACCAAAGGGAGAGACATATATAGGGAAGGAACCAAAGGGAGTGACATATATAGGGAAGGAACCAAAGGGAGTGACATATATAGGGAAGGAACCAAAGGGAGAGACATATATAGGGAAGGAACCAAAGGGAGTGACATATATAGGGAAGGAACCAAAGGGAGTGACATATATAGGGAAGGAACCACAGGGAGTGACATATATAGGGAAGGAACCAAAGGGAGTGACATATATAGGGAAGGAACCACAGGGAGTGACATATATAGGGAAGGAACCAAAGGGAGTGACATATATAGGGAAGGAACCAAAGGGAGAGACATATATAGGGAAGGAACCAAAGGGAGAGACATATATAGGGAAGGAACCAAAGGGAGTGACATATATAGGAAGGAACCAAAGGGAGTGACATATATAGGGAAGGAACCAAAGGGAGTGACATATATAGGGAAGGAACCAAAGGGAGAGACATATATAGGGAAGGAACCAAAGGGAGAGACATATATAGGGAAGGAACCAAAGGGAGTGACATATAGGGAAGGAACCAAAGGGAGAGACATATATAGGGAAGGAACCAAAGGGAGTGACATATATAGGGAAGGAACCAAAGGGAGTGACATATATAGGGAAGGAACCACAGGGAGTGACATATATAGGGAAGGAACCAAAGGGAGTGACATATATAGGGAAGGAACCACAGGGAGTGACATATATAGGGAAGGAACCAAAGGGAGTGACATATATAGGGAAGGAACCACAGGGAGTGACATATATAGGGAAGGAACCAAAGGGAGTGACATATATAGGGAAGGAACCAAAGGGAGTGACATATATAGGGAAGGAACCAAAGGGAGTGACATATATAGGGAAGAAACCAAAGGGAGTGACATATATAGGGAAGGAACCAAAGGGAGTGACATATATAGGGAAGGAACCAAAGGGAGAGACATACAGTGCCTTGCGAAAGTATTTGGCCCCCTTGAACTTTGCGACCTTTTGCCACATTTCAGGCTTCAAACATAAAGATATAAAACTGTATTTTTTTGTGAAGAATCAACAACAAGTGGGACACAATTATGAAGTGGAACGACATTTATTGGATATTTCAAACTTTTTTAACAAATCAAAAACTGAAAAATTGGGCGTGCAAAATTATTATGAAGGAGCGGTTTGTTTTGTGGAGGAGGGGAAACAATTTTTTGTAGAACGTATATCTATGTTTTTTAATTTAATTTATTTTTATTTAGGAATGACACATTTGTTGCTTAATTTCTGAAAAGGCACAGTGTGCCATTATTTGTGTTCATTATTAAGTATAAAATAAAGTTTTTTTAATAAAAACTCAAAACTCTCTGTCTGTCTGTCTTTGTCTCTCTCCACTTTTGATGTCACAAACCTTTGATGTTGTTACTTTCTCTTTTTGTTTCTTTCCCTTTCATCTGTCAACCTTAAAGTCACACAACTCTTTCTCTTTCCCACGCTCTTCCTCTTTACCTTCAATCTGTCTCTCTATCTCTCCTTTTATCTGTGACTGTTTGGTCTTCTACCTCTATTTATATATCTCAAGTGCTTACTCCACTGATCGCTCTTTCCCTTTCTCTCCCTCTCTCTCCCTCCCCCTCTCTCCCTATCTCTCCCCATTTCCCTCCCTTCCATCCGGATTTCCATGGTCTACCCCAGGGCTGTGTGACACAGCCATCTCATTATCTCTCTCTCTCCCTCGCTCGCTGTTTTTTCTCCTTCCTTGATTTTCTCTCTCCTCGTCCCCCACTTCTTCTCTTCCCCCTCACTCTTTCTTTCTCCACTCTCTGCCAATAAGACAGATAAAAGTAAAATATTTCTCTCTCAATCCTCCCTCTCTCCTTTATCTCTTAGGCCTCCATTATTCCCTGATCGTATCACCCCATATTACTCATCACTCAGATCAGTTGCAGGTATCACATTCTCACTGCAGGACAACATGTCATTAGGATTACTAGAATCGATAACCCCACAGCACCCCCAACAACACACTGTAGTCTAAAGTTTTTTTCTGTGAGTAACCACTGACAAACGCTGCCCTCTGGGCTAGAAATGGGAACTAACCTCATGTTTGCCCTTCATTCTGCAGACTCGAATGTCATTCTTATTGGATTCCCACGTCCGCTTCTAGCAGAGGACCACAAAATGACCAGAGGGTTACAATCATACTGGGATCTGATTTAATCAGAGGTGTTTGTTACATCAGCGAGGTCATACACTTAGTGTCTGTCTGTCTGTCTGTCTGTCTGTCTGTCTGTCTGTCTGTCTGTCTGTCTGTCTGTCTGTCTGTCTGTCTGTCTGTCTGTCTGTCTGTCTGTCCGTCCGTGTCTCCGTCTCCGTCTGTCCGTCCGTCCGTCCGTCCGTCCGTCCGTCCGTCCGTCCGTCCGTCCGTCCGTCTGTCTGTCTGTCTGTCTCACCTTGCTGTAGAACATTTCATCCCCTGACATATTGTCCAGCTCCACTCTGTATAGATCATCTCTGTTTTACAAACACAGGAGAAAAACAAAGACGTTTTCAGTATTTTACAGTGTATCTGATCATGAAACAACTATATATTGTGTACAGTGTGTACGGTAGGGTACTGTGTACAGTGTGTAAGGTAGGGTACTGTGTGTGCGGTAGGGTACTGTGTACAGTGTGTAAGGTAGGGTACAGTGTGTAAGGTAGGGTACTGTGTACAGTGTGTAAGGTAGGGTACAGGCAGTGTCTGATTATTACCTGGCTCCTATGTAGAGAGTGCGGTTGACCTGGAGCACTGTCTGAATGAGCAGCTCCTGTCTCTGAGAGGAATGATGAGCTCTACCCACAAACACAGGGTACCTCCTCACCACTGAGAAGAAGGATGAGAGAGCGAAATAAACAGTTGTTTATACTCTATTTAATTACATTACAGGGGATGGAGAGAGAAAGACAGGAAGGATGGAGGAAAAAAAGCTAGGAGGGGAAGAGTGAAAAGTGAGAAAGGCGGAGGAGGGAGAAACAGAGTGATGGCAGAAAGATGGAGACAGACAATGATAGTGATACAGGAGGGGAGGAGAGGATAGATCAGACACATACAGTATGGAAGGACAGGCAGGACACACTGCAGGAGGGGAGGAGAGGATAGATCAGACACATACAGTATGGAAGGACAGGCAGGACACACTGCAGGAGGGGAGGAGAGGATAGATCAGACACATACAGTATGACAGGCAAAACACACTGCAGGAGGGGAGGAGAGGATAGATCAGACACATACAGTATGGAAGGACAGGACACACTGCAGGAGGGGAAGAGAGGATAGATCAGACACATACAGTATGACAGGCAGGACACACTGCAGGAGGGGAGGAGAGGATAGATCAGACACATACAGTATGACAGGCAGGACACACTGCAGGTTGGGAAGAGAGGATAGATCAGACACATACAGTATGGAAGGACAGGCAGGACACACTGCAGGAGGGGAGGAGAGGATAGATCAGACACATACAGTATGGAAGGACAGGACACACTGCAGGAGGGGAAGAGAGGATAGATCAGACACATACAGTATGACAGGCAGGACACACTGCAGGAGGGGAGGAGAGGATAGATCAGACACATACAGTATGACAGGCAGGACACACTGCAGGTTGGGAAGAGAGGATAGATCAGACACATACAGTATGGAAGGACAGGCAGGACACACTGCAGGAGGGGAGGAGAGGATAGATCAGACACATACAGTATGGAAGGACAGGGCACACTGCAGGAGGGGAGGAGAGGATAGATCAGACATATACAGTATGACAGGCAAAACACACTGCAGGAGGGGAGGAGAGGATAGATCAGACACATACAGTATGGAAGGACAGGCAGGACACACTGCAGGGAAGGTGGAGAGGACATAGTGACATCTCCATACGACTCCTCTTCAGGGGATTGAGTGGGACCACTGTCTCATTGTCCTTGACTGCAGGGAGCGACATAATAGACATCCATCCATCTACGTATTTCCAAACGTTCTGCCCTCTCTCTCTCCTCTGCTTCTATTCAATCTCTCTCTATCTCCACCACTCTCTATTTCCATCTCCACCTCTCTGACTATCTACCTCCTCCCTCCTTCGATTGCTCTCTTTTTCTCTCTGTCCTCCCATGTCTCTCTCTCTCCACCTCTCACACCCCCCTCCTTTTGAACTAGGTTGATGCTCAATCAGATATGCAGTAAAACAGCGACAAAGCAATGACCTCAGATAGCAGCTCCATGATATTAAATCAAAGGAGAGGAGGAGGGGAGAACATTATATATTTTGTTCACACACTCAAGGAGAAACACATTTCCCAGTGCTTCTGCAATCTATCTCTGTGACACGGTTGTTTCGTGTGAAAACAGCTCCAGACCAAGGCTGTGACCCCTGACCTTTCTGGCCTGATGGAATACAGAGATCCACCAAGGGTCATTCAGCACAGATACCATACATACACAAACGCATGCAGGCCAAAGAAACACATACACACACTGAGTATACTGAAAAATGAAGAACACCTTCCTAATATTGATTTGCATCATAGCCGCAGGAAGTAGTTTGGTGGTGGTGGTGCTGTGTTTTTTTATGGGGGGGATGAGCAAAAAATAATGACTGTGCTGAAGACATCTATATCGGTCTGATATCATCACAAACCACTTGATGCCTCAATATACTCAATTACTGTATTGGTCATTTCTTCATGGTGATGGAGTCTACAGGTACAAAGTCTACAGGTACAAACCAAGATGACCCGTCTATGTACAATACAGTAATATACATTTACATTAAGTGGTTGGTAAGGACGGTAAATGAATACTGCACAAAAAGTGGTTGTCTTCCATATTATTTGATCAAGAAAAATATTTAATTTGATGTGGATGTTTTATGTCTTTGCCCATAAATTTGCACCTTTTGATGTAAATGTTTGAGAACAGGGTTTTGTTTTTTCTGGATTCCATTAGAATGACATCACAGAGAAAGGGACAGGGTTTTGTTCTTTCTGGATTCCATTAGAATGACATCACAGAGAAAGGGACAGGGTTCTGTTCTTTCTGGATTCCATTAGAATGACATCACAGAGAAAGGGACAGGGTTCTGTTCTTTCTGGATTCCATTAGAATGACATCACAGAGAAAGGGACAGGGTTCTGTTCTGTCTGGATTCCATTAGAATGACATCATAGAGAAAGGGACAGGGTTCTGTTCTGTCTGGATTCCATTAGAATGACATCACAGAGAAAGGGACAGGGTTTTGTTCTTTCTGGATTCCATTAGAATGACATCACAGAGAAAGGGACAGGGTTTTGTTCTGTCTGGATTCCATTAGAATGACATCACAGAGAAAGGGACAGGGTTTTGTTCTTTCTGGATTCCATTAGAATGACATCACAGAGAAAGGGACAGGGTTCTGTTCTATCTGGATTCCATTAGAATGACATCACAGAGAAAGGGACAGGGTTCTGTTCTTTCTGGATTCCATTAGAATGACATCACAGAGAAAGGGACAGGGTTCTGTTCTTTCTGGATTCCATTAGAATGACATCACAGAGAAAGGGACAGGGTTCTGTTCTATCTGGATTCCATTAGAATGACATCACAGAGAAAGGGACAGGGTTCTGTTCTTTCTGGATTCCATTAGAATGACATCACAGAGAAAGGGACAGGGTTCTGTTCTGTCTGGATTCCATTAGAATGACATCACAGAGAAAGGGACAGGGTTTTGTTCTTTCTGGATTCCATTAGAATGACATCACAGAGAAAGGGACAGGGTTTTGTTCTGTCTGGATTCCATTAGAATGACATCACAGAGAAAGGGACAGGGTTTTGTTCTTTCTGGATTCCATTAGAATGACATCACAGAGAAAGGGACAGGGTTCTGTTCTATCTGGATTCCATTAGAATGACATCACAGAGAAAGGGACAGGGTTCTGTTCTTTCTGGATTCCATTAGAATGACATCACAGAGAAAGGGACAGGGTTCTGTTCTTTCTGGATTCCATTAGAATGACATCACAGAGAAAGGGACAGGGTTCTGTTCTATCTGGATTCCATTAGAATGACATCACAGAGAAAGGGACAGGGTTCTGTTCTTTCTGGATTCCATTAGAATGACATCACAGAGAAAGGGACAGGGTTCTGTTCTTTCTGGATTCCATTAGAATGACATCACAGAGAAAGGGACAGGGTTCTGTTCTTTCTGGATTCCATTAGAATGACATCACAGAGAAAGGGACAGGGTTCTGTTCTGTCTGGATTCCATTAGAATGACATCATAGAGAAAGGGACAGGGTTTTGTTCTTTCTGGATTCCATTAGAATGACATCACAGAGAAAGGGACAGGGTTTTGTTCTTTCTGGATTCCATTAGAATGACATCACAGAGAAAGGGACAGGGTTTTGTTCTTTCTGGATTCCATTAGAATGACATCACAGAGAAAGGGACAGGGTTCTGTTCTATCTGGATTCCATTAGAATGACATCACAGAGAAAGGGACAGGGTTCTGTTCTTTCTGGATTCCATTAGAATGACATCACAGAGAAAGGGACAGGGTTCTGTTCTTTCTGGATTCCATTAGAATGACATCACAGAGAAAGGGACAGGGTTCTGTTCTGTCTGGATTCCATTAGAATGACATCACAGAGAAAGGGACAGGGTTTTGTTCTTTCTGGATTCCATTAGAATGACATCACAGAGAAAGGGACAGGGTTTTGTTCTTTCTGGATTCCATTAGAATGACATCACAGAGAAAGGGACAGGGTTCTGTTCTATCTGGATTCCATTAGAATGACATCACAGAGAAAGGGACAGGGTTCTGTTCTTTCTGGATTCCATTAGAATGACATCACAGAGAAAGGGACAGGGTTCTGTTCTTTCTGGATTCCATTAGAATGACATCACAGAGAAAGGGACAGGGTTCTGTTCTGTCTGGATTCCATTAGAATGACATCACAGAGAAAGGGACAGGGTTTTGTTCTTTCTGGATTCCATTAGAATGACATCACAGAGAAAGGGACAGGGTTTTGTTCTGTCTGGATTCCATTAGAATGACATCACAGAGAAAGGGACAGGGTTTTGTTCTTTCTGGATTCCATTAGAATGACATCACAGAGAAAGGGACAGGGTTCTGTTCTATCTGGATTCCATTAGAATGACATCACAGAGAAAGGGACAGGGTTCTGTTCTATCTGGATTCCATTAGAATGACATCACAGAGAAAGGGACAGGGTTCTGTTCTTTCTGGATTCCATTAGAATGACATCACAGAGAAAGGGACAGGGTTCTGTTCTTTCTGGATTCCATTAGAATGACATCACAGAGAAAGGGACAGGGTTCTGTTCTATCTGGATTCCATTAGAATGACATCACAGAGAAAGGGACAGGGTTCTGTTCTTTCTGGATTCCATTAGAATGACATCACAGAGAAAGGGACAGGGTTCTGTTCTATCTGGATTCCATTAGAATGACATCACAGAGAAAGGGACAGGGTTCTGTTCTTTCTGGATTCCATTAGAATGACATCACAGAGAAAGGGACAGGGTTCTGTTCTTTCTGGATTCCATTAGAATGACATCACAGAGAAAGGGACAGGGTTCTGTTCTTTCTGGATTCCATTAGAATGACATCACAGAGAAAGGGACAGGGTTCTGTTCTGTCTGGATTCCATTAGAATGACATCACAGAGAAAGGGACAGGGTTCTGTTCTATCTGGATTCCATTAGAATGACATCACAGAGAAAGGGACAGGGTTCTGTTCTTTCTGGATTCCATTAGAATGACATCACAGAGAAAGGGACAGGGTTCTGTTCTTTCTGGATTCCATTAGAATGACATCACAGAGAAAGGGACAGGGTTCTGTTCTATCTGGATTCCATTAGAATGACATCACAGAGAAAGGGACAGGGTTCTGTTCTTTCTGGATTCCATTAGAATGACATCACAGAGAAAGGGACAGGGTTCTGTTCTTTCTGGATTCCATTAGAATGACATCACAGAGAAAGGGACAGGGTTCTGTTCTTTCTGGATTCCATTAGAATGACATCACAGAGAAAGGGACAGGGTTCTGTTCTGTCTGGATTCCATTAGAATGACATCATAGAGAAAGGGACAGGGTTTTGTTCTTTCTGGATTCCATTAGAATGACATCACAGAGAAAGGGACAGGGTTTTGTTCTTTCTGGATTCCATTAGAATGACATCACAGAGAAAGGGACAGGGTTTTGTTCTTTCTGGATTCCATTAGAATGACATCACAGAGAAAGGGACAGGGTTCTGTTCTATCTGGATTCCATTAGAATGACATCACAGAGAAAGGGACAGGGTTCTGTTCTTTCTGGATTCCATTAGAATGACATCACAGAGAAAGGGACAGGGTTCTGTTCTTTCTGGATTCCATTAGAATGACATCACAGAGAAAGGGACAGGGTTCTGTTCTGTCTGGATTCCATTAGAATGACATCACAGAGAAAGGGACAGGGTTTTGTTCTTTCTGGATTCCATTAGAATGACATCACAGAGAAAGGGACAGGGTTTTGTTCTGTCTGGATTCCATTAGAATGACATCACAGAGAAAGGGACAGGGTTTTGTTCTTTCTGGATTCCATTAGAATGACATCACAGAGAAAGGGACAGGGTTCTGTTCTATCTGGATTCCATTAGAATGACATCACAGAGAAAGGGACAGGGTTCTGTTCTATCTGGATTCCATTAGAATGACATCACAGAGAAAGGGACAGGGTTCTGTTCTTTCTGGATTCCATTAGAATGACATCACAGAGAAAGGGACAGGGTTCTGTTCTTTCTGGATTCCATTAGAATGACATCACAGAGAAAGGGACAGGGTTCTGTTCTATCTGGATTCCATTAGAATGACATCACAGAGAAAGGGACAGGGTTCTGTTCTTTCTGGATTCCATTAGAATGACATCACAGAGAAAGGGACAGGGTTCTGTTCTATCTGGATTCCATTAGAATGACATCACAGAGAAAGGGACAGGGTTCTGTTCTTTCTGGATTCCATTAGAATGACATCACAGAGAAAGGGACAGGGTTCTGTTCTTTCTGGATTCCATTAGAATGACATCACAGAGAAAGGGACAGGGTTCTGTTCTTTCTGGATTCCATTAGAATGACATCACAGAGAAAGGGACAGGGTTCTGTTCTGTCTGGATTCCATTAGAATGACATCACAGAGAAAGGGACAGGGTTTTGTTCTTTCTGGATTCCATTAGAATGACATCACAGAGAAAGGGACAGGGTTTTGTTCTGTCTGGATTCCATTAGAATGACATCACAGAGAAAGGGACAGGGTTTTGTTCTTTCTGGATTCCATTAGAATGACATCACAGAGAAAGGGACAGGGTTCTGTTCTATCTGGATTCCATTAGAATGACATCACAGAGAAAGGGACAGGGTTCTGTTCTATCTGGATTCCATTAGAATGACATCACAGAGAAAGGGACAGGGTTCTGTTCTTTCTGGATTCCATTAGAATGACATCACAGAGAAAGGGACAGGGTTCTGTTCTATCTGGATTCCATTAGAATGACATCACAGAGAAAGGGACAGGGTTCTGTTCTTTCTGGATTCCATTAGAATGACATCACAGAGAAAGGGACAGGGTTCTGTTCTTTCTGGATTCCATTAGAATGACATCACAGAGAAAGGGACAGGGTTCTGTTCTATCTGGATTCCATTAGAATGACATCACAGAGAAAGGGACAGGGTTCTGTTCTTTCTGGATTCCATTAGAATGACATCACAGAGAAAGGGACAGGGTTCTGTTCTTTCTGGATTCCATTAGAATGACATCACAGAGAAAGGGACAGGGTTCTGTTCTATCTGGATTCCATTAGAATGACATCACAGAGAAAGGGACAGGGTTCTGTTCTTTCTGGATTCCATTAGAATGACATCACAGAGAAAGGGACAGGGTTCTGTTCTTTCTGGATTCCATTATAATGACATCACAGAGAAAGGGACAGGGTTCTGTTCTTTCTGGATTCCATTAGAATGACATCACAGAGAAAGGGACAGGGTTTTGTTCTTTCTGGATTCCATTAGAATGACATCACAGAGAAAGGGACAGGGTTCTGTTCTGTCTGGATTCCATTAGAATGACATCATAGAGAAAGGGACTGGGCAACAACTCTTACAATTCCAACTATTGAATCCTGCTAGATACTGTTCTTCATTATTCAAGTAACTTTCTTGCTAAAGCGGAGATGCTGAGAAATAGTTTTGGCACTACAGACATCTACATTGGTTTCCTAATACTAGTAAAGGCCCAGTGCACCACTTTGTGAGAAAAAAAATGTATATATTTTATGATTCCTGCAGCACCCTCAGCCTCCCTACTTCCCACAGCTATGGTTACACCCCTCCTTTTGCCCTCAGAACAGCCTCAGTTCATCAAGGCATGGACTGAACAACGTGTCGAAAGCATTCCACGAGGAAGCTGGACCATGTTGACTCCAATGCTTCCCACAGTTGTGTCAGGTTGGCTGGATGTCCTTTGGGTGGTGGACCATTCTTGAGACACAAGGGAAACTGTTGAGCGTGAAAAATTCAGAAGTGTTGCAGTTCTTGACACAAACCGGTGTGCCTGGCACCTGCCACCGCACCCCGTTCAAAGGCCCTTACATTTGTTGTCTTGCCCATTAAAAAATCCTTCTGGATTCACCTGGTCAGTCTGTCATAGAAAGAGTAGGTGTCCTTAATGTTTTGTATACTCAGTACACATGCGTGCGCAAACACACACACACACACACACACACACACACACACACACACACACACACACACACACACACACACACACACAATGAGAAGGACACATACCCTCTAAGGGAGCGTAGCTGAGCGGACCGGGCTCCTCTGGGAAAGAACTGTGAGCCAATCGGAGAAGAAGGAGGAGAAACGTGAGGGGAGGGGCCATGGTTGTCATGGCAGCACAGCACGGCCACTAGAAAGGGAAAGAAAGAGAGAGAAGAGAGAATAATCAGTGACCAGTCCTATAGTTGCAAATCACACCGTACATTATATAGGTGGTGTAGAGAGATATTGATTGCAATAGGTTGCATACACGGGCACACACACACGTACACATGCACTCAGGCAGGGTCAAATGACCTGGCACCTAAAGTATGGTCCACAGAGCAGCGTGGGGAGAAGGCTGTGCCAAATGAAATGCAATATGCCCTATTGTTTAGAATGGCTACATATTGTTGAGCATTTCCAGCTGATCATGGTGACTTAAGCCATATACCACCCCAGAGTCCTATATAGAGAGAAGTGGCTACTGCTATAGAGGGAACCCTACAGGGCCATACACCATAACATCCTATATAACAGAGAAGCTGGGCCCTATAGCAACCCCCCCCAAAAAAAAAAAGTGAAAGACTGAAGGCAGCTGGAGAACATCAGACAAGCTGAGGAAGTCACAGATAAGTTAGACAATATCTCCATGTACACTATAGAGCCCACTGCTTGGTAATGTACTCTATAGAGCCCAATGCTTGGTAATGTACTCTATAGAGCCCAATGCTTGGTAATGTACTCTATAGAGCCCAATGCTTTATAATGTACTCCATCGAGCCCAAGGCTTGGTAATGTACTCTATAGAGCCCAATTATTTGTACTGTACTCTATAGAGCCCAATGCTTTGTAATGTACTCTATAGAGCCCAATTCTTTGTAATGTACTCAATAGAGCCCAATGCTTTGTAATGTACTCTATAGAGCCCAATGCTTTGTAATGTACTCTATAGAACCCAATTCTTTGTAATGTACTCTATAGAGCCCAATGCTTTGTAATCTATTCTATAGAACCCAATGCTTTGTAATCTATTCTATAGAACCCAATGCTTGGTAATGCACAACAATACTAGTCATTCAGTTGAGGCTCTTATCCAGACAAATGTCTCTTTCACTGTCTCTATCACATACACGTATTCGCACGCACACACGCACACACACACACACACACACACACACACACACACACACACACACACACACACACACACACACACACACACACACACACACACACACACACACACACACACACACACACACTCTGCAGGGGTGAAACAGTGAAATGTGGGCATCCACCCAGCAATGCATCAATCAACAGATTGCTCTTTATAAAACAAGAGCTGATTTACTGCCACACATAAATAATGAGAAAGATTGGTTGACACTCTAAGGTATCAGGCGCAGGGTTGGGCTCAGCTCCATTTCAACTCAGTCAATTCAAGAATTTTATTGAAATTCTTTATGAAAAACTTTATCGGGGGAAAATAGTAGAGCCATTTAATTTGATGAATGATTTTTCTCTAACTGTAATGAACTTGACCCCAGCCCTGCACAAAGCTACAGCTCCACTTACTCTACAACAGGTC
>NC_088214.1:14158668-14171168 GCF_036934945.1 Oncorhynchus masou masou
ACAGAGTGTACATTTTGTGTACATTGATGAGGGGAAAAAATTATTTAATCCATTGATCCTGACTAGTCTCTGGACTAGTCTTCCTCCCACCGTTCCTCCCTACGTGAACATCTGCTCCAGAGTGGTCAGGACCTTAGACTGGGGCAAAGATTCACCTTCCAACAGGACAACGACCCTAAGAACAAAGCTAAGACAACGCAGGAGTGACTTCGGAACAAGTCTCTGAATGTTCTTGAGTGGCCCAGCTAGAGCCCGGACTTGAACCCAGTCTAACATCTCTGGAGAGACCTGAAAATATCTGTGCAGCAACTCTCCCCATCCAACCTGACAGAGATTAAGAGGATCTGCAGAGAAGAATGGGAGAAACTCCCAAAATACAAGGTGTGCCAAGCTTGTAGCGCCATACCCAAGAAGACTCAAGGCTGTAATCGCTGCCAACGATGCTTCAACACAGTACTGAGTAAAGGGTCTGAATTCTTATGTAAATGTAATATTTCAGCTTTTTATTTTTTATACATTTTGCAAACATTTCTAAAAACCTGTTTTTGCTTTGTCAATGAGGTATTGTGTGTAGATTGATGAGGAGGAAAAATATTTTTATCCATTTTAGAATAAGGCTTTAATGTAACAAAAAGGCAAGGTGTCTGAATACTTTCTCTATGTGTGTGTGTGTGTACTGAACAAACATATGAATGCAACATGTAAAGTGTTGAACCCATATTTCATGAGCTGAAAGAAAATATCAGAAATGTTCCATATGAACAAAAAGCTTATGTCTCTCAAATGTTGTGAACAAATTAGTTTACATCCCTGTTAGTGAGCATTTCTCCTTTGCCAAGATTATCCATCTACCTGAGAGGTGTGGCATATCAAGAAGCTGATTAACCCTCATAAGCATTGCACAGGTGAACCTTGTGCTAGGGACAATAAAAGTACACTCTAAAATGTGCAGTTTTGTCACGCAACACAATGCCACAGAAAAAGAAAGTTTTGAGGGAGCATGCAATTGTCATGCTGACTGCAGGAATGTCCACCAGTGTTGTTGCCAGAGAATTTGATGTTCATTTCTCTTTAATAATTTTCATCCAATGTCGCTTTTGAAAATTCAAGATACAACAATTAAGAAATAATATTACATGAGGGGTACCTAACAAAGGTCTTTGATGGTGGAGGTGGCAATTGACCAGCCCACGAGAGGTTTTATAGTTGCGCCATGCAGCTTAGCTGTAGACTTCTCTAGAATAATAATGTTCAAAAAGTTAATTTTACAGGAAGAATTCAAATATATTTTTTAGAATTGCCTTTTTGGCAGCTGATAGGGCACACATGGACATTTTCAATTTAATCTAATCCAATAGATTATCACAAGTATTTCCCAGTAGAAACAGACTAGGCGACACAGGTACATTTACCTCTATCAAAATGTGAAAAGGGTATTTAACGTACAGTACCAGTCAAACGTTTGGACACACCTACTCATTCAAGGGTTTTTTTTATTTTTACTATTTTTGACATTGTAGAATAATAGAGAAGACATCAAATTGATGAAATAACACATGGAATCATGTAGTAACCAGGTATAAAAACAAATAAAAATATATTTTATAATTTGAGATTCTTCAAAGAAGCCACCTTTTCCCTTGATGACAGCTTTGCACACTCTTGGCCTTCTCTCAACCAGCTTCATGGACCTTGAATGAGTAGGTGTATCCAAACTTTTGACTGGTACTGTATGAATAAACTACCTTCGTATTTATCATCACTCATCAACGTTAGAATTATAATTCCTAAAACCATGTCTACACCCAAACAAGGGCACTGCGTTCATCCACCTCTGGCCTGCTCGCCTCCCTACCACTGAGGAAGTACAGTTCCCGCTCAGCCCAGTCAAAACTGTTCGCTGCTCTGGCCCCCCAATGGTGGAACAAACTCCCTCACGACGCCAGGACAGCGGAGTCAATCACCACCTTCCGGAGACACCTGAAACCCCACCTCTTCAAGGAATACCTAGGATAGGATAAGTAATCCTTCTCACCCCCCTTAAATGATTTAGATGCACTATTGTAAAGTGGCTGTTCCACTGGATGTCAGAAGGTGAATTCACCAATTTGTAAGTCGCTCTGGATAAGAGCGTCTGCTAAATGACTTAAATGTAATGTAATGTCTAATGCATGGATTACACTTGAGGCCCATGCGATTTCCACAGAGTTGGGTATGGCTGCCTTTTCCTGTTACGCTCCTTGCCTATGGAATACAGTGCCTTGCGAAAGTATTCGGCCACCTTGAACTTTGCGACCTTTTGCCACATTTCAGGCTTCAAACATAAAGATATAAAACTGTATTTTTTGTGAAGAATCAACAACAAGTGGAACACAATCATGAAGTGGAACGACATTTATTGGATATTTCAAACTTTTTTAACAAATCAAAAACTGAAAAATTGGGCGTGCAAAATTATTCAGCCCCCTTAAGTTAATACTTTGTAGTGCCACCTTTTGCTGCGATTACAGCTGTAAGTCGCTTGGGGTATGTCTCTATCAGTTTTGCACATTGAGAGACTGACACTTGTACACTGTGGTTACAAGACGCAGGCCTCCTAATTGTCCCTAGAATTTCTAAGCAAACAGCTGGAGGCAGGGCTTTCTCCCATAGAGCTCCATTTTTATGGAATGGTCTGCCTACCCATGTGAGAGATGCAGACTCGGTTATTGAAGACTCATCTCTTCAGTGGGTCATATGATTGAGTGTAGTCTGGCCCAGGAGTGGGAAGGTGAACGGAGAGGCTCTGGAGCAACGAACCGCCCTTGCGGTCTCTGCCTGGTCGGTTACCCTCTTTCCACTGGGATTCTCTGCCTCTAACCCTATTACAGGGGCTGAGTCACTGGCTTACTGGGGCTCTTTCATACCGTCCCTACGAGGGGTGCATCACTTGAGTGGGTTGAGTCACTGACGTGGTCTTCCTGTCTGGGTTGGCGCCCCCCCTTGGGTTGTGCCGTGGCGGAGCTCTTTGTGGGCTATACACGGCCTTGTCTCAGGATGGTAAGTTGGTGGTTGCAGATGTCCCTCTAGTGGTGTGGGGGCTGTGCTTTGGCAATGTGGGTGGGGTTATATCCTGCCTGTTTGGCCCTGTCTGGGGGTATCATCGGACGGGGCCACAGTGTCTCCTGACTCCTCCTGTCTCAGCCTCCAGTATTTATGCTGCAGTAGTTTATGTGTTGGGGGCTAGGGTCAGTCTGTTATATCTGGAGTATTTCTCCTGTCTTATCCAGTGTCCTTTGTGAATTTTAGAATGCTAAATCTCTCTTTCTCTCTTTCTTTCTTTCTCTCTCTTGGAGGAACTGAGCCCTAGGACCATGCCTCAGGACTACCTGGCATGATGATTCCTTGTTGTCCCCAGTCCACCTGGCCATGCTGCTGCTCCAGTTTCAACTGTTCTGCCTGTGGCTATGGAAACCTGACCTGTTCATTGTGATTACTATTATTTGACCATGCTAGTCATTTGTGAACATTTTAACATCTTGGCCATGTTCTGTTATAATCTCCACCCGGCACAGCCAGAAGAGGACTGGCCACCCCTCATAGCATGGTTCCTCTCGAGGTTTCTTCCTAGGTTTTGGCCTATCTAGGGAGTTTTTCCTAGCCACCATGCTTCTACACCTGCATTGCTTGCTGTTTGGGGTTTTAGGCTGGGTTTCTGTACAGCACTTTGAGATATCAGCTGATGTAACAAGGGCTATATAAGTACATTTGATTTGATTTGGATGATTCTTTGGTCACAGAGCTGAATCAATAATATGAAAAAGACATGGGATATTATCGGAGGCAAGTCTGCCTCTCATGAAATCTGTCTGATCAAAATGGACCAAACCATGAACATGCTTCTCCAATCTCTTTGCCAGGACTTTGGAATAGATTTTAGAAATCGCTGTTCAAAAGTGCTATAGGGCTATAGCTCGAGTATTCAAGTGGGTCCTTATCCTTCTTAATATGAAGAAGACAAATTAGGACTGTTTTTTTGGTCCCGGTGGAAAGAAACCATTTTAAAGAGTAGTTTATTGAATTTAAAAGTAATGGTCCAGTTGAGTTTGAGTTTATATTATTTTTACAGGGACAGTGCACATTAATCAACGTTTCAGTAAAAGTGACGGTTTTAGCCAGTCGGCTAATCTTTAACCGCAGTCCCTGGGCAGGTTATTAAAAACAATTACAATAGACAATAGGACAAGCAAGACATAGTATACAGACAGAGCAACATAGGACAAGCAAGACGTAGCATACAGACAGAGCAACATAGAACAAAAAGCAGTTAAATCCCACTGAGCTAACAGGAGTTCTGGCGGGATATCGTCCAGGCCTGAGGACATTCTTTCTGCTTAGGTAAGGCGGCCAATTTCAATTCAAGGATAGTCATGGGACATTCAAGTTCTTCGGCTTGTTGTGATGAGAGATATATCTCAAGGAGTTAAGATAAAAGGTTATTAGATCAGGATGGAAAGAAGGTCTGAGTTTGTAAAGATTAGAGTAACATTTAGAAAACACTTAACTGTAATTGGTGAGGGTGAAGAGCATAAGGTTCCTTTGCCGGTGTCGATAGAGGCTAGACGTTCAGATTGTTTAAGCTTGAGCACCAAAAGCTCACCATACCCATCTGCATTTTCAGAAATTGGTTGTCTAGTATTTATTTATTTTATTTTCTTAGGGGGTAGATCAGCTTTAATATTGCAGATAGATTGTGGTTTCTATCAATGTAGCTGTCTGCATCATTAACCAATCCCCCATACATAGTTTTTTATAATTATATACACTGCTCAAAAAAATAAAGGGAACACTAAAATAACACATCCTAGATCTGAATGAATGAAACATTCTTATTAAATATTTTTTTCTTTACATAGTTGAATGTGCTGACAACAAAATCACACAAAAATGATCAATGAAAATCAAATTTATCAACCCATGGAGGTCTGGATTTGGAGTCACTGTCAAGATTAAAGTGGAAAACAACACTACAGGCTGATCCAACTTTGATGTAATGTCCTTAAAACAAGTCAAAATGAGGCTCAGTAGTGTGTGTGGCCTCCACGTGCCTGTATGACCTCCCTACAATGCCTGGGCATGCTCCTGATGAGGTGGTGAATGGTCTCCTGAGGGATCTCCTCCCAGACCTGGGCTAAAGCATCCGCCAACTCCTGGACAGTCCGTGGTGCAACGTGGCGTTGGTGGATGGAGCGAGACATGATGTCCCAGATGTGCTCAATTGGATTCAGGTCTGGGGAACGGGCGGGACAGTCCATAGCATCAATGCCTTCCTCTTGCAGGAACTGCTGACAAACTCCAGCCACATGAGGTCTAGCATTGTCTTGCATTAGGAGGAACCCAGGGCCAACCGCACCAGCATATGGTCTCACAAGGGGTCTGAGGATCTCATCTCGGTACCTAATGGCAGTCAGGCTACCTCTGGCGAGCACATGGAGGGCTGTGCGGCCCCCCAAAGAAATGCCACTCCACACCATGACTGACCCACCGCCAAACCGGTCATGCTGGAGGATGTTGCAGGCAGCAGAACATTCTCCACGGCGTCTCCAGACTGTCACGTCTGTCACATGTACTCAGTGTGAACCTGCTTTCATCTGTGAAGAACACAGGGCACCAGTGGCGAATTTGCCAATCTTGGTGTTCTCTGGCAAATGCCAAACATCCTGCACGGTGTTGGGCTGTAAACACAACCCCCAACTGTGGACGCCTCATACCACCCTCATGGAGTCTGTTTCTGACCGTTTGAGCAGACACATGCACATTTGTGGCCTGCTGGCGGTCATTTTGCAAGGCTCTGGCAGTGCCCTACCACCCTTCCACCAAATTGGAGTAAACTAATGGACAACAATATTTAAGCGACCACTTCCAGCTTATATAGTTGAAGTCGGAAGTTTACATACACCTTAGCCAAGAATATTTAAACTCACTTTTTCACAATTCCTGACATTTAATCCTAGTAAAAATCCCTGTTTTAGGTCAGTTAGGATCACCACTTTATTTTAAGATTTTGAAATGTCAGAATAATAGTAGAGAGAATGATTTATTTCAGTTTTAATTTCTTTCATCACATTCCCAGTGGGTCAGAAGTTTACGTACACTCAATTAGTGTTTGGTAGCATTGCCATTAAATTGTTTAACTTGGGTCAAACGTTTCGAGTAGCCTTCCACAAGCTTCCCACAATAAGTTGGGTGAATGTTGGCCCATTCCTCCTGACAGAGCTGGTGTAACTGAGTCAGGTTTGTAGTCCTCCTTGCTTGCACACACTTTTTCAGGTCTGCCCACATGTTTTCTATAGGATTGAGGTCAGGGCTTTGTGATGGCCACTCCAGACTTTGTTGTCCTTAAGGCATTTTGCCACAACTTTGGAAGTATGCTTGGGGTCATTGTCCATTTGGAAGACCCATTTGCGACCAAGTGTTAACTTCCTGACTGATGTCTTGAGATGTTGCTTCAATTTATCCACATAATTTTTCTACCTCATTCATCTATTTTATGAAGAGCACCAGTCCCTCCTGCAGCAAAGCACCCCCAGAACATGATTCTGCCACCCCTGTACTTCTTGGTTGGGATGGTGTTCTTTCGGCTTGCAAGCCTCCCCTTTCTCCTCCAAACATAACGATGGTCATTATGGCCAAACATTTCTATTTTCGTTTCATCAGACCAGAGGACATTTCTACAAAAAGTACGATCTTTCTCCCCATGTGCAGTTGCAAACCATAGTCTCGCTTTTTTATGGTGGTTTTGGAGCAGTGGCTTCTTCCTTGCTGAGCGACCTTTCAGGTTATGTCGATATAGGACTAGTTTTACTGTGGATATAGATACTTTGCAATTGTTTCCTCCAGCATTTTCACAAGGTCCTTTGCTGTTGTTCTGGGATTGATTTGTATTTTTTTCCACCAAAGTACGTTCATCTCAAGGTAGGCATTGAAATACATCCACAGGTACACCTCTATTTGACTCAAATGATGTCAATTAGCCCATCAGAAGATTCTAAAGCCATGACATCCTTTTCTGGAATTATTCAAGCTGATTAAAGGCACAGTCAACTTAGTGTATGTAAACTTCTGACCCACTGGAATTGTGATACAGTGAAATAGTGAAATAATACGTCTGTAAACAATTGTTGGACAAATGACTTGTGTTATGCACAAAGTAGATGTCCTAATCGACTTGACAAAATTATAGTTTGTTAACAAGACATTTGTGGAGTGGTTGAAAAACGAGTTTTAATGACTCCAAACTAACTTTCGACTTCAACTGTAGGTCCTGGATGGCAGGAAGTTTTGCCCCGGTGATGTACTGGGCCGTACGCACTACCCTGTGTAGCGCCTTACGGTTGGATGCCGAGCAGTTGCCATATAAGGCAGTGATGCAACCGGTCAGAATGCTCTCGGTGGTGCAGCTGTTGAACATTTTGAGGATCTGGGGACCCATGCCAAATCTTTTCAGTCTCCTGAGGGGGAAAATGTGTTGTTGTGTGCTCTTCACAACTGTTCTGGTATGCTTGGACCATGATAGTTTGTTAGTGATGTGGACACCACTGAACTTGAAACTCTCGAACCGCTCCACTACAGTCCCGTCAATGTTAATTGGAGCCTGTTCGGCCGCCCACCTCCTGTAGTCCACAATCATCTCCTTTGTCTTGCTCACGTTGAGGTAGAGGTTGTTGCCCTGAAACCACAGTGCCAGGTCTCTGACCTCCTTCCTATAGGCTTTCTCATCGTTGTCCGTGATCAAGCCTACCACTGTTGTGTCGTCAGCAATTTAATGATGGTGTTGGTGTAGTGCTTGGCCACGCAGTCGTGGGTGAACAAGGAGTACAGGAGGGGACTAAGCACGCACCCCTGAGGGTCCTCGGTGTTGAGGATCAGTGTGGCAGATTAGTTGTTACCTACTCTTACCACTTGAGGGTGGCCCGTCAGGAAGTCCAGGATCCAATTGCAGAAGGATGTGTTTAGTCCCAGGGTCATTAGCTTAGTAACGAGCTTTGTGTGCACTATGGTGTTGAAGGCTGTAGTCAATGAGCAGCATTCTCACATAGGTGTTCCTTTTGTCCAGGTGGGAAAGGGCACTGTGGATTTTGACTGTGATTGCGTCATCTGTGGATCTTTTGTGGCGGTATGCAAATTGACCTGCCTTTCAAAGCACTTCATGGCTACCAATGTGAGTGCTACAGTGCAGTAGTCATTTAGTCAGGTTACCTTCGCATTCTTGGGCATGCTTGAAGCATGTGGGTATTACAGATTCAGTCAGGGAGAGGTTGAAAATGTCAGTGAAGACACTTGCCAGTTGGTCCGTGAATGCTCTGAATCCACGTCCTGGTAATCTGTCTGGCCCCGCGGCCTTGTGAATGTTGACCTGTTTTAAGGTCTTGCTCACATCGGCTATGAAGAGTGTGATCACACAGTCGTCTGGAACAGCTGGTGCTCTCATGCATGCTTCAGTGTTGCTTGCTTCGAAGCGAGCAGAAAAGGCATTTAGCTTGTCTGGTAGGCTCGCGTCACTGGGCAGCTCCCGGCTGGGTTTCCCTTTGTAGTCCGTAATAGTTTTCAAGCCCTGCCACATCTAACGAGCGTCAGAGCTAGTGTAGTATGATTCAATCTTAGTCCTGTACTGACGCTTTGGCCGTTCGATGGTTTGTCTAAGAGCATAATGTGATTTATTATAAGCGTCCGGATTAGTGTCCCAGATATGTACATACTATCACCATGGGGACGACGTCGTCAATGCACTTATTGATGAAGCCAGTGACTGAGGTGATATACTCCTCAATGCCATTAGATGGATCACGGGACAAATTCCAGTCTGTGCTAGCAAAACAGTCCTGTGGCGTACCATCTCTGTCATCTGTGTCACTTCCATATTGAGTGATTCACTAGTACACTAGTAGTTTTTGCTTGTAAACAGGAACCAGGAGGATAGAATTATGGTCAGATTTGCCAAATGGAGGGAGAGGGAAAGCTTTGTATGAGTCTCTGAGTGTGGAGTAAAGGTGCTCTAGAGTTTTTTCTCCTCTGGTTGCACATGTGACATGCTGGTAGAAATTAGGTAAAATGGATTTAAGTTTGCCTGCATTAAAGTTCCCGGCCACTAGGAGCACCGCTTCTGGATGAGCATTTTCTTGTTTGCTTATGGCCTTATACAGCTTGTTGAGTACGGTCTTAGTGCCAGCATCTGTTTGTGGTGGTAAATAGACGGCTACGAATAATATATATGAGAACTCTCATGGTTGACAGTGGGGTCTACAACTTATCATAAGGTACCTTACCTCAGGCGAGCAATACCTCAACACCTCTTTAATATTAGATATCGTGCACCAGTAGTTATTGACAAATAGACGCACACCTCCACCCCTCGTCTTACCAGACATAGCTGCTCTGTCTTGCCTGTGCAGAGAAAACACAGCCAGCTCTATGTTATCCGTGTCGTCGTTCTGCCACAAATCTGTGAAACATATTACAGTTTTTAATGTCCCGTTGATAGAATATTCTCGACTGTAGATCATCCAGTTTGTTTTCCAGTGATTGCACATTGGCCAGTAGAACCGATGGCGATTTACTCACTAACCTCTGTATCCTCGCAAGGCACCCCAACCTTCTCCCTCGGTATCTCTGCCTTTTATTCATGCGAATGACAGGGATTTGGGCCTGTGTATCCTTCGCATCAGACTCATTAAAGAAAAACTCTTCATCCAGCTCAAGGTGAGTAATCGCTGTTCTGATGTCCAAAAGCACTTTTCAGTCATAAGAGACGGAAGTAGCAACTTTATGTACAAAATAAGTTACAAACTACAAGCAAGGCAAAAAACAAGCAAAACAGCACAGTTGGTTAGGAGCCCGTAAAACGGCAGCCATCCCCTCCGGCGCCATTATTTCCTCACACAGGAAGCTGTGTAGGTTCTAATCTAGGGACTTGTCATCTCTCATCTGCACAACTCTCTGTTGGCTGGGCTCCCTGCAACTTATTCAGAATGCAGCAGCCTGCCTGTTGTTCAACCGCTCTAAGTTCTCCCATGTCACCACACTCCCACGCACACACCACAGACTTCAAGTCGAAGCTAGGATCATCTTCAAGAGCCTGGTCCCTGCCCATCTTTCGAAAACGTCTGAAACACTGCTTTTTTGTCGAGTTTCTTAATAAATTACTCTCACTTCTCTTTTCCTACTAGCACTGACTTTGCTGATAAATACTTTGTTGAGCAAAAATGTACTTGATACAATTGTGATATGTGTTGTCTCAACTAGCTATCTTAAGATGAATGCACTAACTGTAAGTCACTCTGGATAACAGCGTCTGTTAAATTACTAAAATGTAAATGTAAATGTCTTGTTTGGAGTTGCTTTGACTGATGTCATGTCTATGCTAATATGGCAAATATTCGCTAGTGAGCTAACCAACAACTGTAACTACAGTATGTATTTGAAAGACAAGTGTTCATTGTGCAAATGTATTTCTGTTTTTAATAAACATTTAGAGACTAAGTATAGTTTACAGTCTAAGAAAACCCCGTCATAGTTTGCCTCATAGTTGCTAAACAACCAACCCGTCTATTAGAGCTCAATATTTATGTTCAAATCATATTGATTCACTTCAGTAATCCCCCTCCTCCCTCCTCCCTGTCATGTCTCTCCCTCCTCCCTATCATGTCTCTCCCCTACTCCCTATCATGTCTCTCCCCTCCTCCCTATCATGTCTCTCCCCTCCTCCCTATCATGTCTCTCACCTCCTCCCTATCATGTTCCTCCCTCCTCCCTATCATGTCTCTCCCCTCCTCCCTATCGTGTCTCTCCCCTCCTCCCTATCATGTCTCTCCCCTCCTCCCTATCATGTCTCTCCCCTCCTCCCTATCATGTCTCTCCCCCTCCTCCCTATCATGTCTCTCCCCTCCTCCCTATCATGTCTCTCCCCTCCTCCCTATCATGTTCCTCCCTATCATGTTCCTCCCTCCTCCCTATCATGTCTCTCCCCTCCTCCCTATCGTGTCTCTCCCCTCCTCCCTATCATGTCTCTCCCCTCCTCCCTATCATGTCTCTCCCTCCTCCCTATCATGTCTCTCCCCTCCTCCCTATCATGTCTCTCCCCTCCTCCCTATCATGTCTCTCCCCTCCTCCCTCATGTTCCTCCCTATCATGTCTCCCCCTCCTCCCTATCATGTTCCTCCCTCCTCCCTATCATGTCTCTCCCCTCCTCCCTATCGTGTCTCTCCCCTCCTCCCTATCATGTCTCTCCCCTCCTCCCTGTCATGTCTCTCCCTCCTCCCTATCATGTCTCTCCCTCCTCCCTATCATGTCTCTCCCTCCTCCCTATCATGTCTCTCCCCTCCTCCCTATCATGTCTCTCCCCCTCCTCCCTATCATGTCTCTCCCCTCCTCCCTGTCATGTCTCTCCCCTCCTCCCTATCATGTCTCTCCCCTCCTCCCTATCATGTCTCTCCCCTCCTCCCTATCATGTTCCTCCCCCTCCTCCCTATCATGTCTCTCCCCCTATCATCCTCCCTATCATGTTCCTCCTCCCTCCTCCCTATCATGTCTCTCCCCCTCCTCCCTATCATGTCTCTCCCCTCCTCCCTATCATGTCTCTCCCTCCTCCCTATCATGTCTCTCCCCTCCTCCCTATCATGTCTCTCCCCTCCTCCCTATCATGTCTCTCCCCTCCTCCCTATCATGTCTCTCCCTCCTCCCTATCATGTCTCTCCCCTCCTCCCTATCATGTTCCTCCCTCCTCCCTATCATGTCTCTCCCCTCCTCCCTATCATGTCTCTCCCTCCTCCCTATCATGTTCCTCCCTCCTCCCTATCATGTCTCTCCCCTCCTCCCTATCATGTCTTTCCCCTCCTCCCTATCATGTCTCTCCCCTCCTCCCTATCATGTTCCTCCCTCCTCCCTATCATGTTTCTCCCTCCTCCCAATCGTGTCGCCCTTCCTCCCTATCATGTCTCTCCCCTCCTCCCTATTATGTTCCTCCATCCTCCCAATCGTGTCGCCCTTCCTCCCTATAATGTTCCTCCCTCCTCCCAATCGTGTCGCCCTTCCTCCCTATCATGTCCCCCCCTCCTCCTTCCTCCATCCCACTATCATATCCTCCATCCCCCTATCATGTCCCCCCTCCTCCCTCCCCTATCATGCCCCCCCTCCTCCTCCTCCCTCACCCTATCATGTTCCCCTCTCCTCTCTCCTCCTATCATGTCCCCCCTCCTCCTCTCTCCTCCTCTCTCCTCCCTACCTCCCTTCCCCACCCTCCCTCAGAAACAGTAATTGGAGAGACAGTAAGGAACATTGAAAGGTACATAGATTCGTTGCTAAGTTAATAAGCAGTTATTGGATGCATGCACACATACACATTGTAAACTGAAGAGAGATAAATGAGCGAAAGCAATCAGAGTGACACCAGATTGCAGGGGAATGATGTAGGGGGAGGGGAGATTACAGGAAATTGTGGGGTGTATTGGTATTGATCCCCCTAA
>NC_088214.1:14176168-14241805 GCF_036934945.1 Oncorhynchus masou masou
TCTGATTTGGAACCATATTTAGGTAGCCTGGGTATCGCTGTGTGTTTGTGGGTGATTGTTCCTGTCTGTGTTTTGCACCAGATAGGGCTGTTTTTGGACGTTTGTTATTTTGTTAGTTTAATCGTGTATAGTTTCTCTATTAAAATAAAATGAATAACAACCACGCTGCATTTTGGTCCGCTCCTCCTTCTACAGACGAAAGCCGTGACATGATGATATTAATGAACAATCCTTTTGATCCAAATGTGCAAATTGTCCAAACAGATCATCAAGATGGATGGATTATTTAAAATATGTTATTGGACAATAAACAGATAGGGCTTATTAACAATGATGATACAAGCTACTTTGAAAATATATATAAGAATTTATCAACTCTAGAAGTAACACTAGACTCTATTATTATGGTGGGGGATTTTAATATGGTTATAAATACCTCTATGAACCGTAAAGGAAATCACACTACAAACTCACACCCTCGGGCACTTAAGGAAATCATGAATGTCATGGATATATTGGAATTATTGGATATATGGAGACTTAAATACCCTGACTGAGGGAGATATACATGGCGGAGGCTTAATCAAGCTCGTCGTCTTGATTACTTTCTTATGTCATTCTCTCTCCGGCACCAAAAGTTTAAAATTGTTGATAGGGGACAGAATGCGGTCGGATCATCACATTATTGGCATATATATTACTCTTACAGAATTTCCATGTGTGCGAGGATATTGGAAATTTAATCAAAGCCACTTTATTTTAAGAATGTGAAATATCAGAATAATAGTAGAGTGATTTATTTCAGCTTATATTTCTTTCATCACATTTCCAGTGGGTCAGAAGTTTACATAGACTCAATTAGTATTTGGTAGCATTGCCTTTAAATTGTTTAACTTGGGTCTAACTCTAACCTGCTCTTTCCCTGTGATCCATCAAACCCATGTGTCATCATAGTGTTCTCTGACTTGTGGTCTGACTTGCTCTGGCGGAACAAACTTAAACTTGCGCATTTTTTCAATGCTGATTTGAATGTCATTGTGAAAACAGAGAACATCCTTTCTGAATTTAAAAGTAATCCTCATAGTAATCATCTAGTTTTTCAAAAGTATCTGTAATCTGATTACAATATTTTTGCTGGTAACATATTTGATTACAGTTACCATTTTTTTGTAATCCCTTTCATATTACATGTAATCCGTTACTCCCCAACCCTGCATCCTATAGCATGTTAACCTGGGTATTGTGCAACAGAGATGAGAACGTGTTGTAAACTCACTCCACAGCCATCTAGAATTGTTTTAACTAGTTAGAAAGTAAGCCTGTATATTTGTAGTGACTGGGTGTATTGATACACCATCCAAAGTGTAATAACTTCACCATGCTCAAAGGGATATTTAATGTCTTCTTTTTTATTTTGATCCTTCTACCAATAGGTGCCCTTCTTTGCGAGGCATTAAAAAAGCTCCCTGGTCTTTGTGGTAACATCAGTGTTGTGAAATTCACTCCTCGACCAGATTTAACTAATTAATTTATTCAAAACTGAAGGATAATCAAGAGAGAGCGAGAGAGAGAGCTTTTTTTTAACTTTCACTTAATTAGCTAGCAAATGCAGCTAGCTAGCTTAGCCTTCTCAAACACCCAGTTCAAAAAGAGGGATTTTATGTTAGCTAGGTGGCTACTATCCAACAGAACACTGGAACTTTTCCAATTCAAGGTAAGCTTTTGGTTTTACTAATTTATTGCCACCAGGGCCCGCCAGTGTAACTGCTAAACTGCTTTCTGACTGTACACTGTACTGCATGATTGTAGTGGGTTTACTAACACGTTAATTGTATTAGCTATGTTGACTATGACATTACTTTAGCTAATATGGTGACAACGATGTAGGTTGTGTGTAGCAGTTATGCTACGGTTTGGCTTGGAAATGAATACAACGTGGCTGCTATGAAAGTGAACTGTGTTTTGTGTGATCAGGGGTGTATTCATTCTGCCGATTCTGTTGAAAAACGTTTCTTAAAAAGGAAGCAAACGGAACGAAACAGGGATAAATATACAATAATTTGTCCTATAGAAACTCTTGATTGCAACTGTTGGACTAATGATTGCACCCTAGATCAGATAAATGCAGGCAAGAGTGTGCCAGGCGGTATTGAATGTGTCATTGTCTGTCACCTCAACATTTTCTTTCGACCTGTGTGCACCTACATTTCATACATAGGCTAGGTTGTAGCAACCTCATGATGGGTATAGGGTAAATTCAAGTATCATTTCGTAGCCTAAACATATCGACAGTTAACCACTATGCTGTAATAGAAATGTGTGAGTTGTTGCTGTTTTCTTTTGGATCTGTATTATTCCATTATGTTGTGGTGTATTAGTGTAAAATGTGTCCTTGTGTTAGGGTCACTGTTTTCCTGCATCTCTCTCTCTCTCCGTCTCTGTCTCTGTCTCTGTCTGTCTCTGTCTGTCTGTCTCTCTCTCTCTCCCTCTCTCTCTCTCTGTCTCTCTCTCTCTCTCTCTCTCTCTCTGTCTCTGTCTCTCTCTCCCTCTGTCTCTCTCTCAATCTGTCTCTGTCTCTCTCTGTCTCTCTCTGTCTCTCTCTCTCTGTCTCTGTCTCTGTCTCTCTCTCTCTCTCTCTCTCTCTCTCTCTCTCTCTCTCTCTCCCTCTCCATCTCTGTCTCTGTCTCTGTCTCTGTCTCTCTCTCTCTCTCTGTCTCTCTCTCTCTGTCTCTCCCTCTCTCTCTCTCTCTCTCTCGCCACTGTGCCCTGTGTTACCATAGCAACCGATAGCAATGTCAGGCCATGGCAATCTATTGCAGCAGCAGATGCAAAAGAAAGTAGGGAGGGCTCTCTCTCTCTCTGTCACACACACACACTAGGAGGGCTTTCTCTCTCCATCTCCATTTGCCTTTCTCTGTCTCTCTACAGAGAGGGGGATGGGGGCGAGATGAGAAGAGAGGACAGAGTTTGAGGGTTTCTTGTTTCACAGGGAAAGATAATAAATAATATAAAAAAAGAAAATAGCAAACAGAAAATAGTAACACAATAAGGTGCATTAGGAAAGTATTCAGACCCATTATCTTTTTCCACATTGTTGCGTTACAGCTTTATTCTACAATTGATTAAATCGTTTTTTTACTCCCCTCATCAATCTACCCCATAATGACAAAGCAAAAACCGGTTTCTAGAAATTTTGCAAATTGATATATATTTTTAAAGAAAAACATTTACATAAGTATTCAGACCCTTTACTTAATAGTTTGTTGCACCGTTGGCAGCGATAACAGCCTTGAGTCTTCTTGTGTATGACACTACAAGCTTGGCACACCTGTATTTGGGGAGTTTCTCCCATTCTTCTCTGCAGAACCTCTCAAGCTCTGTCAAGTTGGATGGGGAGCGTCGCTGCACAGCTATTTTCACGTCTCTCCAGAGATGTTAGATCGGGTTCCTGTTGGAAGGTGAACCTTCGCCCCAGTCTGAGGTCCTGAGTGCTCTGGAGCAGGTTTTCATCAAGGATCACTCAGTCCCTGCCGCTGCAAAACATCCACACAGCACAATGCTGCCACCACCATTCTACACCGTAGGAATAACGCTAGGTTTGCTCCACACGTGACGCAAAAAGCGAATTCTTGGTTTCATCAGACCAGAGAATCTTGTTTGGCAAACTCAAGCGGGCTGTCATGTACCTTTTACTGAGGAGTGGTTTCCGTCTGACCACTCTATAATAAAGGCCTGATTGGTGGAGTGCTGCAGAGATGGTTGTCCTTCTGGAAGGTTATCTCATGTCTACAGAGTAACTCTGGAGGTCGGTCAGAGTGACAATTGGGTTCTTGGTCACCTCCCTGACCAAGGCCCTTCTCCCCTGATTGGTCAGTTTGGCCAGGCAGCCAGCTCTAGGAGTCTTGGTGGTTCCAAACTTCTTACATTAAAGACAGATGGAGGCCAGTGTGTTCTTGGGGACCTTCAATGCTCCAGAAATGTTTTGGTACCCTTCCCAGATTTGTGTCTCGACACAATCCTGTCTCGGAGCTCTACGGACAATTCCTTCGACTTCAATGCTTGATTTTTGCTCTGACATGCACTGTCAACTGTGGAACTTATATAGGTAGGTGTATGCCTTTCCACATCGTGTCCAATCAATTGAATTTACCACGGGACTCCAAACAAGGTGTAGAAACAGCTTAAGGCTTAAGGCTCATCAATGGAAACAGGATGCACTTGAGCTCAATTTTGAGTCTCATAGCAAAGAGACTGAATAAATATTTCCATCAGGTATTTCTGTTTTTTAATTTTAATACATTTGTAAAAAATTCTAAAAATATGTTTTCACTTGTGTGTAGATTGATGATGATTTAAAAAAAATGTAATCCATTTTAGAATAAGGCTGTAACGTAAGAAAATGTGGATAAAGTCAAGGGGTCTGATTACATTCCGAATGCACTGTAAATAACAATAATGAGGCTATATACAATGAGTACTGGTACTTAGTCAACGTGCAGGGTATGAGGTAGTTGAAAACATATCTTTAAAAACACCGCCACAGATGAGTGCACTAATTAGTTTGATTTTCACCCTCCTACCACTGTAGGAAGTGGATGTTAAAACATTGCTGTCTGAGTCAGCTGCTGTTTAGAGTTTTCCAGTCCTCTTCCACAGATGACAGAGAATCATGGCTCTGATTGCACTCTTAACCTGGCATTCTGAATGAGGTGTTCCATTGTGCTGTGGTCTTATCTCGGTGTTCCATTGTGCTGTGGTCTTATCTCGGTGTTCCATTGTGCTGTGGTCTTATCTCGGTGTTCCATTGTGCTGTGGTCTTATCTCGGTGTTCCATTGTGCTGTGGTCTTATCTCTGTTCCCTTGTTCCATTGTGCTGTGGTCTTATCTCGGTGTTCCATTGTGCTGTGGTCTTATCTCGGTGTTCCATTGTGCTGTGGTCTTATCTCGGTGTTCCATTGTGCTGTGGTCTTATCTCGGTGTTCCATTGTGCTGTGGTCTTATCTCGGTGTTCCATTGTGCTGTGGTCTTATCTCGGTGTTCCATTGTGCTGTGGTCATATCTCGGTGTTCCATTGTGCTGTGGTCTTATCTCGGTGTTCCATTGTGCTGTGGTCTTATCTCGGTGTTCCGTAGCATCATCTCGATTGTAGTGAGCAACTGCTTTGAAATCCCAGGCTTTTAGTGAACACAACATGTTCCAATTACTACTCTATACAAAGTCAGCATCATTATATCAGGTTGACTGAGAGAGATGGATTGACAGTCTCTTTCCCTCTCTCTCTCTTTCACTCCCTCTCTCTCTGCAGGTTAAAATCGTTGACTAAAGGGCCTGAGACGAGGGGGATAAACTGGGATAACTGGGTCTACAGTTACATTCACTCATTTTATTATTGGACTGACACTGATAATGGTTGGGTGTGTCGGCATGGATATTGGAGGTAGATGGCACAAACGCACACACGCACACACACAGATCAGAATAGAAATCAATGAGTTCAGGTTTGATCTAATCAAGGAGGGTGTGTTATTGGATAATACAGCATTCCCTTAAGTGTCTAACAGTCTCCCCAGACTGGGACCTAATCACAGCTAAGGGAATATGGCATTTTCTCTTCTAAATATCTTAGTGTACTTTTCAATCTGCATGGTAATTCATATGCTAATGCCCAGGTTACATTAGATTCAGTGGCAGAGTGCTGAGTGTTATCAGGGAGAGAAAGAGGGATGGATGGAGAGAGAGGGATAGAAAGAGAAGAAAGAGAATGTTTCCCCCTTGGTCTATGCCAGTAGACAATTATAAAGAGGCTGGTTCTGGCCTGGAGAGTAACCAGCTAGAGAGCACCTCAAACCCCTCGCTCCCTCTCCCACAGCTCCCTCTCTCCGGGGGTCCAGCATTGGGTGAATATATCTGCAGTTACAGTATATGTGGAACTCATATGAAATGTGTAAACATGTCTGCAGTTACAGTTTACAGTTGAAGTAAGAAGTTTACATACACCTCAGCCAAATACATTTAAACTCAGTTTTTCACAATTCCCTCATATTTATATCCTAGTAAAATTTCCCTGTCTTAGGTCAGTTAGGATGACCACTTCATTTTAAGAATGTGAAATGTCAGAATAATAGTAGAGAGAATGATTTATTTCAGGGTATATTTCTTTCATCACATTTCCAGTGGGTATTAGTATTTGGTAGCATTGCCTTTAAATTGTTTAACTTGGGTCAAAGGTTTCGGGTAGCCTTCCACAAGCTTCCCACAATAAGTTGGGTGAATTTTGTCCCCTTCCAACATAATTTTCATACCTCATAATGCCATCTATTTTGTGAAGTACACCAGTCCCTCTTGCAGCAATGCACCCCCATAACATGATGCTGCCACCCCGGTAAGTCACGGTTGGAATGGTGTTCTTCGGCTTGCAAGCCTCCCCATTTTCCCTTCAAACATAACGATGGTCATTATGGCCAAACAGTTATATTTTTGTTTCATCAGACCAGAGGACATTTCTCAAAAAAGTAAGATCTTTGTCCCCATGTGCAGTTGCCGTAGTTTGGCATTTTTTATAGAGGTTTTGGAGCAGTGGCTTCTTCCTTGCTGAGCGGCCTTTCAGGTTATGTCGATATAGGACTTGTTTTACTGTGGATATAGATACTTTTGTACCTGTTTCCTCCAGCATCTTCACAAGGTCCTTTGCTGTTGTTCTGGGATTGATTTGCACTTTTCGCACAAAGTACGTTCATCTCTAGGAGACAGAACGCGTCTCCTTCCTGAGCTGTGTGACGGCTGCGTGGTCCCATAGTGTTTATACTTAAGTACTATTGTTTGTACAGATGAACATGGTTCCTTCAGGTGTTTGGAAATTGCTCCCAAGGATGAACCAGACTTGTGGAGGTCTACAATTTTTTTCTGAGGTCTTGGCTGATTTATTGTGATTTTCCCATGATGTCAAGCAAAGAGGCACTGAGTTTGAAGGTAGTCCTTGAAATACATCCACAGGTACACCTCTAATTAACTCAAATGATGTCAATTAGATCAGAAGCTTCTAATCTAAAGCCATGACATCATTTTCTGGAATTTTCCAAGCTATTTAAAGGTACTGTTATCTTAGTGTATGTAAACTTATGACCCACTGAAATTGTGATATAGTGAGTCATAAGTGAAATATTCTTTCTGTAAATGATTTTGTAAAAATTACAAAATAGATGTCCTAACCGACTTGCCAAAACTATAGTTTGTTAACCAGAAATGTGTGGAGTTGTTGAAAAAAAGGTTTTAATGACCCCAACCTAAGTGTATGTAAACGTCTGAGTTCAACTGTATATGCAACTCATAAGAAAACTGTTAATGTATCTGTATAAAGAATTAAACTATTCAAAACAAGTAAATACAAATATTGTTTCAGTAAGAGCTACTGTATGTTAGGGACAGCTTATTATTGATCCCAAAACAGTTATTAAAGAGAGCTGAGCAGTGAGGAGCCATATAGCAGTGGTTAGACAGCTGATCATAGGTCAGTTATTAAGGAGAGCTGAGCAGTGAGAAGCCCTATAGGAGTGGTTAGACAGCTGATACGTTTGATAAGGGGCAGATAAGAGCTAGAATAGGTCACATGGGCGAGATCTCTATCCTTAATTAACATAACACCTTAGGTTATAATTGCCTTATTTGCATATTCATCATCAACTTGGACTGGTCCCTCCCCCCCTTCCTCTCTACAATCCCTCTTTTTAAATGTTTTAAATCCCTCACCATCTCCCCCCCCCTCTCTGACTGTACATGTTAATCTGGTCTAGCTAATGGGGAGTGTTTAGCAGTACCCTTGGCTCGTCTTTGAGCCCCGGTTGAAATATCTCCTCAGGCAACAGAAAGCCGAGCCCGAACACACACACACATAGGCAGACAGACACACACACACACACACACACACACACTCACACACACACAAACAGACACACGCACAACGAACACATGCATGCATGCACACATATACACATGCGCGACTGCATCACACACACATTTTATAATTTGCAGCTGGGTCTGCAGCAGAGGTACTGTATGTATTTATGGTGCAGTACTATGCTACAGTCGGATAAGACACACACAAACGCACACACAGTCCTGAGCCGCAGCAAGGGCAAACATTACAACACAGAACTCAACTGCAGCAAGCCCATAGAGTACGCAGCACAACACTGAGATGTCAAGCCCATAGAGTACGCAGCACAACACTGAGATGACAAGCCCATAGAGTACGCAGCACAACAATGAGATGTCAAGCCCATAGAGTACGCAGCACAACACTGAGATGTCAAGCCCATAGAGTACGCAGCACAACACTGAGATGTCAAGCCCATAGAGTACGCAGTACAACACTGAGATGACAAGCCCATAGAGTACGCAGCACAACACTGAGATGTCAAGCCCATAGAGTACGCAGCACAACACTGAGATGTCAAGCCCATAGAGTACGCAGCACAACAATGAGATGTCAAGCCCATAGAGTACGCAGCACAACACTGAGATGTCAAGCCCATAGAGTACGCAGCACAACACTGAGATGTCAAGCCCATAGAGTACGCAGCACAACACTGAGATGACAAGCCCATAGAGTACGCAGCACAACAATGAGATGTCAAGTCCATAGAGTACGCAGCACAACACTGAGATGTCAAGCCCATAGAGTACGCAGCACAACACTGAGATGTCAAGCCCATAGAGTACGCAGCACAACACTGAGATGTCAAGCCCATAGAGTACGCAGCACAACACTGAGATGACACGCCCATAGAGTACGCAGCACATCACTGAGATGTCAAGCCCATAGAGTACGCAGCACAACACTGAGATGTCAAGCCCATAGAGTACGCAGCACAACACTGAGATGACAAGCCCATAGAGTACGCAGTACAACACTGAGATGTCAAGCCCATAGAGTACACCAACATTGTTATCAGCTAAAATAAGACAGGGTTTTCAATTAGAAAGATAATTTTTCAGTGTTTTCAAAGACATCTACTGTATCTCCGATCTGCACATGCATTGCCAAAAACATCTTGTACAAGCTGATGTTGGCTTAGATTAAACCTTTTCAAATAGCCAGATCACTGAATGATATTTCATTCCATCAACAATGCATTCGGAAAGTATTCAGACCCCTTGACTTTTCCACATTTTGTTACATTACAGCCTTATTCTAAAATGTATTAAATAGTTTTTTTTTAACCCTCATCAACCTACACACAATACCCCATAAGGACAAAGCAAAAACAGGTTTTTAGAAATGTTTGCAAATGTATAAATAATAAATGTGCAACAAGTCAAGGGGTCTGAATACTTTCCGAAGGCCCTGTATGTGTGTGAAACCGTCCATGTAATAAAGTATAAAATGGCCCACCCTAACCTTACCAAATACTGTATATTCTAATTCCTTCACTGCAAATGTTACCACAAAGTGCTCCAGTTCTATACAGATAGCTTCAGACAAGGTTTCCCCTGAGCACCTATACAGTAGTAGAGAACAAGCTATACCCTCTGTTTTGATGGCTTGTAATGAGGATAAATATAGACTTTATGATAGCAAAGTGACCATATTCGGTCTGTACAGGTACTGCATGTGCACCAGGTTACACGTGTACACACACTCGAAAAATGTGTACACACACACACACACACACACACACACACACACACACACACACACACACACACACACACACACACACACACACACACACACACACACACACACACACACACACACACACACACACACACACAGAGATAACCTCTCCCCAGAATGGTTCCCCTCCCTTCTCTAAGGTAGTCATCATTGTGTTGCTGCTCTGCTCTGTTGTTCCTCTCTCAGTTGGGACTATCCTCCTGATGAAAAGACATCATTAAGAGACAACCTTGATGTCTGAAAGTGGAGGGAGAAGAGGAGGAAGGGAACAAGGGACGGATGAGGAGGGGATGAGGAGGTGGAGTGAAATTATCTTCAGCAAACACACAATCAGACTAAAACCCTTCTCCAGCAGTCAAGACAAAAGACACTGCTGTGCCTCTGTCTCCCAATAAAATCCTTCTCCAGCTCTTTATTTAGGCTACAATGCCTTTTAAATGCCTTTCTTTGGCTTACAGGCTCTGTGAATTCTCTCTTGGATTGGTAAAGTGGCAAACGTTCAGACTGCAAGAAACTCCCAGCTACTCTCCATAAGAAACAAGAAGTCAAGTGCAAAGACAAACTAGGATTTTGAAAAGGTTTGAGTCAGAGTGAGGCACATGAAGTGGACAGCTTCTGTCATGCAAACGAGCACAAGAGATAAGACACAGCCATGGGAATAGCTGTCATCTTTCCAGAGTGCAGAGAAGACAAAGATAAAGTTATCGTATCCATATTCAGAAGAACTGTCTGTATATATTTGCATTATTGTGATATAAAGGTGTTATAGTCAACTCATGAAGATAATAAAGCTGTGGAAGTGACCTAAAGGCTATGTGAAGCATTTTAAAAGTGCTTTCCACAAAGGAGTAACTCTCCGTCCTACGTCTGGAAGTTTTGATAAGAACCCTGTGGTATAATTAACCAATAAGCCCCGCGGGGGTGGGGTATATGGCCAATATACCACGGCTAATGGCTGTTCTTATGCACAATGCAACAAGGAGTGCCTGGATACAGCACTTAGCTGTGGAATATTGTCCATATGCCATAAACCTTGAGGTGCCTTATTGCTATTAGAAACTGGTTACCAACGTAATTAGAGCAGTAAAAATAAACAATCTGTTATAATCGTGGTATATGGTCTGATATACCATGCCTGTCAGCCAATCAGCATTCAGGACTCGAACTACCCAGTTTATAATTAAGGTTAGTTTTGATGGACAACGTGTTTTATTAAAAGTTGTATTCTTCTCTTTATACAGTTCACACTGACTCTGCTCTGAAAAGTGCAGGTCCTAGATCCGTCGTTCACAAACTATTCTGGTGCCACGATGACTTACCTACAGTCTTTTGAATTTCCTTATGAGCCTCAAGAACAAAAAACAATATTTCTCGACACTATTTCTCGCCCATTAAGCCACAACCCAAATAGGACCTATCTGTCACCCATTTCAGACCAGCCATTTGGGAAAAAGTGCCATAGATTGTTTAGGATCAGAATCACATCCTGGTTGAATAACAATCTCCTGAAGGCTCTAGTAATATGGCAACGTGTGGGAAACACGAAACGGTTCAGCATGAAAGATCCACATAACACCTGCTCTGTACACACACACACACACACACACACACACACACACACACACACACACACACACACACACACACACACACACACACACACACACACAAATGTGCACCACACACCTGCCCTGAACCATATGTGCTATTCGCTCCCTGGTTCTTTTTAATGAGAGTGTAGCAAAGGCGTCGCTACGCTGGGGGATCCAGGGCTGAGGGATATATGAGAGCCATATGTTGCAGAAGTGAATACACGTGTTAGCATCCCTCATCGGGTATGTGAGACCCCATACTGGGCGTCAGGCTCTCTTGATCGTGGGTAAAGCTTAGGGGAGACATTATTGATGAAAGGAGAGCATGAAAATGAACATAAATACTCTCTTATATTACCAATATAATAACACATCATAAAGCAGACCACTTTATCCAGAGCAACATAAGACGACTGCTAATATTCTCTATATGTGAGTGTGGCCCATGCAAGAATAAGATCCCGTCCTTTCAGATCTCTGGACACCAAGGTGGTACAAGAGGGCGACTGGAACTGGGCCAAAGAGTTTGTTTTTGGACCTTCTCCCCTTACAACAAGATCTACATTCTGACGGGCAACACAATGGCCTGCCTCCACGAGCCCAGCACCTCTGCCCTCTTCATGCTGAAAAACGTCTGCCTGGGGTCCTTGCTCCCAGGACCCCCGCTGGTATAGGTCACAGAGGAGAAGCCTGCACAGCCAGAGCCCTCTGGTCCTATAGACCCTGAGGTATACAGAGGCTTTTAAAAGTGTTGATGTAGTGCTGAGGAAGCGAAAGAAGCCCACCCTCTCAGTTCTAACAGACTGGACTGTCTGGGTGGCTATAACTCAGGACACACTTCATCCTGGTCCACCTTACAGAAGAACACTGACATATATCATATCAGTTATGGTGCCTCTCTTAGTAGCCTATATATCAACTTCCTGTCACATCTGGATATTTCAAACCTGGCTCTGAAATTCTGACTAACCCCTGCACTGCCACAGAATACTGCAGGATGCTACGGAATATAACAGTCTTCAGGTCTCAGGACAAGCTACACATCATGCACGAGTGGTTCACTGACCAACCTCTGTGGCTCATGAATGAAATGGAGCAAACCGAATGTGTGAGACATCAGCCACTCTAGTAGGAAATGGAAGTACTGTACAATAAAAAGTGCTATTTTATTATTGATGCCTAAACGCCTCAGTTTAAATAATAAACAAGCACTTTATACTCAGCCTCCATTTTCCTACCAATCAGGCATTTAGGAACACTAACACAATGCAAATGGGTGTTTACACGTTTTACAGCTTAAAGTGAAACAGCATTTCTCACACTCTGCAGTTTTGAAATCAATCAATCAGTGTTTACCGGGTGTAACAGAACTAAACAAGAAGAAAATGTTTGCAATGCCTTCCTGGACATCAACGAACAGACCTGCACACGTCTGGTAGAAAGACTTATTTAGTACATGAACCCAAACTTGCATTCTTGGTATGCAGCGACAATGTAGCTACCATGATCAACATAGCTACCATGTTGAGAGCCACAGAGCCCGTAGTTGTGATCAATAACCGTCATTAACAATCCCTATGGGCCGTGCTGTACCCTCTGGCTCTACAAGATTGCTTCAATAACCGTCATTAACAATCCCTATGGGCCGTGCTGTACCCTCTGGCTCTACAAGATTGCTTCAATAACCGTCATTAACAATCCCTATGGGCCGTGCTGTACCCTCTGGCTCTACAAGATTGCTTCAATAACCGTCATTAACAATCCCTATGGGCCGTGCTGTACCCTCTGGCTCTACAAGATTGCTTCAATAACCGTCATTAACAATCCCTAAGGGCCGTGCTGTACCCTCTGGCTCTACAAGATTGCTTCAATAACCGTCATTAACAATCCCTATGGGCCGTGCTGTACCCTCTGGCTCTACAAGATTGCTTCAATAACCGTCATTAACAATCCCTATGGGCCGTGCTGTACCCTCTGGCTCTACAAGATTGATTCAATAACCGTCATTAACAATCCCTATGGGCCGTGCTGTACCCTCTGGCTCTACAAGATTGATTCAATAACCGTCATTAACAATCCCTATGGGCCGTGCTGTACCCTCTGGCTCTACAAGATTGCTTTAATAACCGTCATCAACAATCCCTATGGGCCGTGCTGTACCCTCTGGCTCTACAAGATTGATTCAATAACCGTCATTAACAATCCCTATGGGCCGTGCTGTACCCTCTGGCTTTACAAGATTGATTCAATAACCGTCATTAACAATCCCTATGGGCCGTGCTGTACCCTCTGGCTCTACAAGATTGATTCAATAACCGTCATTAACAATCCCTATGGGCCGTGCTGTACCCTCTGGCTCTACAAGATTGATTCAATAACCGTCATTAACAATCCCTATGGGCCGTGCTGTACCCTCTGGCTCTACAAGATTGCTTCAGCTGAAACCTTTTTATTGGTTTAATTGCTTTTCAAATCAGTTTCGCATATACTTAATTTATGAATTAAATTCTTATTATTTTTTCCCTACATTAGGATTGAGTAATTATACTGTTTAATTAATCATTGATGAATAATTTATTGTATCCCTGTGCTGTAAATAATGTGTTACTGATTCTGTAGCAGAGGCTATAATTGCTTGGCTATAAGTGATATACCGTGTAAGTGTAAATGGTTTCAATTGGTTTTGGTTTGAATGTTTTGGTATGTCAGTCAACAGCCCTGTCACACCCTGACCATAGTTTGCTTTGTATGTTTATATGTTTTGTATGGTCAGGGTGTGATCTGAGTGGGCATTCTATGTTGTGTGTCTAGCTTGTCTGTTTCTGTGTTTGGCCTGATATGGTTCTCAATCAGAGGCAGGTGTTAGTCATTGTCTCTGATTGGGAACCATATTTAGGTAGCCTGTTTGTTGTTGGATTTTGTGGGTGATTGTCCTTTTGTCTGTCGTGTGCTAGTTTGCACCAGTATTAGGCTGTTTCGGTTTTCTTGTTTTGTTTGTTTTGTATTTGATTCGTGTTTATTTCTGTTTCATTAAACATGGATCGTAATAGCCACGCCGCATTTTGGTCTGACTCTCTTTCACCTATAGAAAACCGTGACAGAATCACCCACCACAACAGGACCAAGCGGCGTGGTAACGGGCAGCAGCAGGAGCAGCATAATAAGGACTTCTGGACTTGGGAAGAAATCCTCGATGGGAGAGGACCCTGGGCTAAACCAGGGGAGTGTAGCCGCCCCAAGGTGCAGCTTAAAGAGGAATGGACTTGGGAGGACGAACTGGACGGTAAAGGACCCTGGGCACAGCCAGGAGAATATCGCCACCCCAAAGAAGAGCTGGAGGCGGTAAAAGCGGAGAGGCGCTGGTATGAGGAGGCAGCACGGCGACGCGGGTGGAAGCACGAGAGTCAGCCCCAAAAATGTCTTGGGGGGGGGGGGGCTCACAGGAAGTATGGCGAAGCCAGGTAGGAGACCTGCGTCAACTTCCTGTGGTTACCGGGGGGCTAGAGAGACCGGGCAGGCACCGTGTTATGCTGTGGTGCGCACAGTGTCCCCAGTGCGGGTGCATAGCCCGGTGCGGTATATTCCAGCTCCGTGTATCGGCCGGGCTAGAGTGAGCGTCGAGCCAAATGCCATGAAGCCGGCTCTACGCATCTGGTCCCCAGTGCGTCTCCTTGGGCCGGCTTACATGGCACCAGCCTTGCGCACGGTGTCCCCGGTTCGCCTGCATAGCCCAGTGTGGGCTATTCCATCTCGCCGCACTGGCAGAGCGATCGGGAGTATTCAACCAGTGCGCCTCGCCTGTCCAGCGCTGCCAGAGCCTTCCTCCTCTCCTGTGCTGCCGGAGTCTCCCGCCTGTTTAGCGCTGCCAGAGCCTTCCTCCTCTACAGCGCTGCTGGAGGCTCCTGCCTGTTCAGCGCAGCCAGAGCTGCCAGTCTGCATGGAGCAGCCAGAGCTGCCAGTCTGCATGGAGCAGCCAGAGCTGCCAGTCTGCATGGAGCTGCCAGTCTGCAAGGAGCTGCCAGTCTGCAAGGAGCTGCCAGTCTGCAAGGAGCTGCCAGTCTGCAAGGAGCTGCCAGTCTGCAAGGAGCTGCCAGTCTGCAAGAAGCCGCCAGAGCTGCCAGTCTGCAAGAAGCCGCCAGAGCTGCCAGTCAGCATGGAGCAGCCAGAGCCGTCAGTCAGCATGGAGCAGCCAGAGCCGTCAGTCAGCATGGAGCAGCCAGAGCCGTCAGTCAGCATGGAGCAGCCAGAGCCGCCAGTCAGCATGGAGCAGCCAGAGCCGTCAGTCTGCCAGGAACCGCCAGTCAGCCAGACTCTTCCAGATCCGCCAGTCAGCCAGACTCTTCTAAATCTGCCAGTCAGCCAGGATCTTCCAGATCCGCCACTCTGCCAGGATCCGCCATTCAGCCGGACTCTTTCAGATCCGCCAGTCAGCCAGACTCTTCTAGATCCGCCAGTCAGCCAGGATCCGCCAGTCAGCCAGACTCTTCCAGATCCGCCAGTCAGCCAGGCTATTCCAGATCCGCCAGTCAGCCAGGATCTGCCAGAACCGCCAGTCAGCCAGACTCTTCCAGATCCGCCAGTCAGCCCGGATCCGCCAGTCAGCCAGACTCTTTCAGATCCGCCAGTCAGCCAGACTCTTCTAGATCCGCCAGTCAGCCAGGATCCGCAAGTCATCCAGACTCTTCCAGATCCGCCAGTCAGCCAGGCTATTCCAGATCCGCCAGTCAGCCAGGATCTGCCAGAACCGCCAGTCAGCCAGACTCTTCCAGATCCGCCAGTCAGCCCGGATCCGCCAGTCAGCCAGACTCTTCCAGATCCGCCAGTCAGCCAGGATCCGCCAGTCAGCCAGACTCTTCCAGATCCGCCAGTCAGCCAGACTCTTCCAGATCCGCCAGTCAGCCAGACTCTTCCAGATCCGCCAGTCAGCCAGGCTATTCCAGATACGCCAGTCAGCCAGACTCTTCCAGATCCGCCAGTCAGTCAGACTCTTCCAGATCCGCCAGTCAGCCAGGATCCGCCAGTCAGCCAGACTCTTCCAGATCCGCCAGTCAGCCAGGATCTGCCAGAACCGCCAGTTAGCCAGACTCTTCCAGATCCGCCAGTCAGCCAGGATTTGCCAGAACCGCCAGTCAGCCAGACTCTTCCAGATCCGCCAGTCAGCCAGGATCTTCCAGATCCGCCAGTCAGCCAGGATCCGCCAGTCAGCCAGACTCTTCCAGATCCGCCAGTCAGCCAGGATCTTCCAGATCCGCCAGTCAGCCAGGATCCGCCAGTCAGCCAGACTCTTCCAGATCCACCAGTCAGCCAGGCTATTCCAGATACGCCAGTCAGCCAGACTCTTCCAGATCCGCCAGTCAGCCAGGCTATTCCAGATCCGCCAGTCAGCCAGGATCTGCCAGAACCGCCAGTCAGCCAGACTCTTCCAGATCCGCCAGTCAGCCCGGATCCGCCAGTCAGCCAGACTCTTCCAGATCCGCCAGTCAGCCAGGATCCGCCAGTCAGCCAGACTCTTCCAGATCCGCCAGTCAGCCAGACTCTTCCAGATCCGCCAGTCAGCCAGGCTATTCCAGATACGCCAGTCAGCCAGACTCTTCCAGATCCGCCAGTCAGTCAGACTCTTCCAGATCCGCCAGTCAGCCAGGATCCGCCAGTCAGCCAGACTCTTCCAGATCCGCCAGTCAGCCAGGATCTGCCAGAACCGCCAGTTAGCCAGACTCTTCCAGATCCGCCAGTCAGCCAGGATTTGCCAGAACCGCCAGTCAGCCAGACTCTTCCAGATCCGCCAGTCAGCCAGGATCTTCCAGATCCGCCAGTCAGCCAGGATCCGCCAGTCAGCCAGACTCTTCCAGATCCGCCAGTCAGCCAGGATCTTCCAGATCCGCCAGTCAGCCAGGATCCACCAGTCAGCCAGACTCTTCCAGATCCACCAGTCAGCCAGGCTATTCCAGATACGCCAGTCAGCCAGACTCTTCCAGATCCGCCAGTCAGTCAGACTCTTCCAGATCCGCCAGTCAGCCAGGATCCGCCAGTCAGCCAGACTCTTCCAGATCCGCCAGTCAGCCAGGATCTGCCAGAACCGCCAGTCAGCCAGACTCTTCCAGATCCGCAAGTCAGCCAGGATTTGCCAGAACCGCCAGTCAGCCAGTCTCTTCCAGATCCGCCAGTCAGCCAGACTCTTCCAGATACGCCAGTCAGCCAGGATTTGCCAGAACCGCCAGTCAGCCAGTCTCTTCCAGATCCGCCAGTCAGCCAGACTCTTCCAGATACGCCAGTCAGCCAGACTCTTCCAGATCCGCCAGTCTGCCAGACTCTTCCAGATCCGCCAGTCAGCCAGACTCTTCCAGATCCGCCAGTCAGCCAGGATCTGCCAGAACCGCCAGTCAGCCAGACTCTTCCAGATCCGCCAGTCAGCCAGGATTTGCCAGAACCGCCAGTCAGCCAGACTCTTCCAGATCCGCCAGTCAGCCAGGATCTTCCAGATCCGCCAGTCAGCCAGGATCCGCCAGTCAGCCAGACTCTTCCAGATCCGCCAGTCAGCCAGGATCTTCCAGATCCGCCAGTCAGCCAGGATCCGTCAGTCTGCCAGACTCTTCCAGATCCGCCAGTCAGCCAGGCTATTCCAGATACGCCAGTCAGCCAGGATCTTCCAGATCCGCCAGTCAGCCAGGATCCGTCAGTCTGCCAGACTCTTCCAGATCCGCCAGTCAGCCAGGCTATTCCAGATACGCCAGTCAGCCAGGATCCGCCAGTCAGCCAGACTCTTCCAGATCCGCCAGTCAGCCAGGATCTGCCAGAACCGCCAGTAAGCCAGACTCTTCCAGGTCAGCCAGGATTTGCCAGAACCGCCAGTCAGCCAGACTCATCCAGATCCACCAGTCAGCCAGGATCCGCCAGTCAGCCAGACACTTCCATATCCGCCAGTCAGCCAGACTCTTCCAGATCCGCCAGTCAGCCAGACTCTTCCAGAGTCGCCAGTCAGCCAGGATCCGCCAGTCAGCCAGACTCTTCCAGATCCGCCAGTCAGCCAGACTCTTCCAGATCCACCAGTCAGCCAGGATCTGCCAGAACCGCCAGTCAGCCAGACTCTTCCAGATCCGCCAGTCAGCCAGGATCCGCCAGTCAGCCAGACGCTTCCAGATCCGCCAGTCAGCCAGACTCTTCCAGATCCGCCAGTCAGCCAGACTCTTCCAGATCCGCCAGTCAGCCAGGATCTGCCAGAACCGCCAGCCAGCCAGGATCTGCTAGAGCCTTCCTCCTCTCCTGTGCTGCCGGAGTCTCCCGCCTGTCCGGCGCTGCCGGAGTCTGAAGAGCCCCTCTGTCCCGAGCTGCCCCTCTGTCCCGAGCTGCCCCTCTGTCCCGAGCTGCCCCTCTGTCCCGAGCTGCCCCTCTGTCCCGAGCTGCCCCTCTGTCCCGAGCTGCCCCTCTGTCCCGAGCTGCCCCTCAGTCCGGTGGGGTTATATAGTAGGGTCGCCGTAGTTAGGAGGCCAAGGAAGCGGACAAGGTGGCGGACAATGACTATGGTGAAGTGGGGGCCACGTCCAGCACCTGAGCTGCCACCGCAGACAGATGCCCACCCAGACCCTCCCCAATAGGTTCAGGTTTTGTGGCCGGAGTCTGCAACTTGGGGGGGGGGTACTGTCCACACCCTGACCATAGCTTGCTTTGTATGTTTATATGTTTTGTATGGTCAGGGTCTGATCTGAGTGGGCATTCTATGTTGTGTGTCTAGTTTGTCTGTTTCTGTGTTTGGCCTGATATGGTTCTCAATCAGAGGCAGGTGTTAGTCATTGTCTCTGATTGGGAACCATATTTAGGTAGCCTGTTTGGTGTTGGGTTTGTGGGTGATTGTCCTTTTGTCTTTCGTGTGCTAGTTTGCACCAGTATTAGGCTGTTTCGGTTTTCTTGTTACATTTGTTTGTTTTGTATTTGATTCGTGTTTATTTCTGTTTTATTAAACATGGATCGTAATAGCCACGCCGCATTTTGGTCTGACTCTCTTTCTCCTATAGAAAACCGTGACAAGCCCTGTGACGTTGCCTTGGGTGAATGCTATGCGGGATCCTTGGGATGCCCTACCCCATTGAAGTTGACATTTCAAATGGTTAAGGTAAGGGTTAGGGTAAGGGTAAGGCGTTAGGGTATGGTCGTCCCAAGGATCTCAGATAGCTCTGGCCTGCGGGTTTTGTGCCGTCTTAAGAGAGCCTAAGGGAAACACTGGCTGCACCTGTTGTTCTCTGTGGTGGCTGTGGTGGGGTGAGCACCTGCTCACAGGGCTGCTGTGAGGCTGTCTGTGGTTATAGCAGGCAAAACAGGGAAACCATTCACACTCCCTCAGACTCCATGTCTCTCTCTTTCTACTTTCTGTCTCACTCTCTCCTCCTTGCTCTACCCTTTCTGACATAGCCTCTTGCTCCCCATCTACCCTTATCTCTCTCTGCACTTCACTCCATGTCCCTCTCTCTCCCCTCTCTCTCTATTCTCTCTCTCCTGCCTGTCTCTTTTGACACAAACATAAACAACTGCAACCAAAGGCTGTTAAAGGCCATTGGAACTCGATGGCCCTGATAGAAAAGGGGGGAGTTGTAAACAATAAATAAATAATAATGGGTAAATCACTCTGCCGGCCCCAGGAATGCCAGCAGTAAGTGAGCAGTTTTCCTTGCCACTGAGGACCATGTTGGGTGCTTAAGGGATCCGCAGTAGGCTGTAAGTCTGATGAACACAAACATTGAGAGTGGGTGGGATGTTGGCAGCCCGGCTTTAGTCTACAATATATTCAGAGTCTCTGTCTGTGGGATTTAGCCCAATAAAGCTGCCTGATGTTGACCCCTCTTCTCTCAAGCCTCCCTCTGGTCATCACTATCTGGTCATGCTAGAAAGGACACAAGTACAACTCTATCTTGTGATTATAGCCACTAACCTTAACCGTACACCTCATTAAGACCACAAAGCTCATCCAATTTGGTCCATTCAAGCAAGCATGGTCATCTAGCAACTACTCCTCCTCCTCCACACGTTCAGCTCTTTATGAGAATGGTCTCACCCCACGACATAATTAAGCAATAAGGCACGAGGGGGTGTGGTATATGACCAATATATCCCATCTGAAGTTCCAAACCCTGTCATCCCATCTGAAGTTCCAAACCCTGTCATCCCATCTGAAGTTTCAAACCCTGTCATCCCATCTGAAGTTTCAAACCCTGTCATCCCATCTGAAGTTTCAAACCCTGTCATCCCATCTGAAGTTTCAAACCCTGTCATCCCATCTGAAGTTCTAAACCCTGTCATCCCATCTGAAGTTCCAAACCCATTACATTCTAGTAGGAATACACAATACCCACAGTTCAATATCAAGTTATGAGTTACACTTGGTTTATATGACCAATATACCACAGCTAAGGGCTGTTCTTATGGACCACGCAACGCGGAGTATCTGGACACAGCCCTTTCCTGTGGTATATTGGTCATATATCACAAACCCCTGAGGTGACTTATTGCTGTTATAAACTGGTTACCAACAGAATTAGAGCAGTAAAAACAAATGTCTTGCCATACCTGTGGTATTGGCTGTCAGACAATCAGCATTCAGGGTTTGGACCACCCAGTTTATACTGTAAATTCCCATAGGAATGGTCTGACCCCAAGCTATAACTTCCCTTACAGGCATCATTAGCACCTCCCACTCACAGTCAGAGATATAGAGTTCAGTAAACCCTGTCATCCCATCTGAAGCTCCAAACCCTGTCATCCCATCTGAAGTTCCAAACCCTGTCATCCCATCTGAAGTTCCAAACCCTGTCATCCCATCTGAAGCTCCAAACCCTGTCATCCCATCTGAAGTTCCAAACCCTGTCATCCCATCTGAAGTTCCAAACCCTGTCATCCCATCTGAAGCTCCAAATCCTGTCATCCCATCTGAAGTTCCAAACCCTGTCATCCCATCTGAAGTTCCAAACCCTGTCATCCCATCTGAAGCTCCAAACCCTGTCATCCCATCTGAAGTTCCAAACCCTGTCATCCCATCTGAAGTTCCAAACCCTGTCATCCCATCTGAAGTTTCAAATCCTGTCATCCCATCTGAAGTTTCAAATCCTGTCATCCCATCTGAAGTTTCAAACCCTGTCATCCCATCTGAAGTTCCAAACCCTGTCATCCCATCTGAAGTTCCAAACCCTGTCATCCCATCTGAAGTTCTAAACCCATTACATTCTAGTAGGAATACACAATACCCACAGTTCAATATCAAGTTATGAGTTACACTTGGTTTAGTTGTCAAATAATGTGAATACAACATTAAATCAACTAAACATTTACTATGTCATTGGATTTAGATTAAAATTTGGGTGAAAAAAATTAAGAAATCCCCTTATGTTGATTACTTTTTGCAAATCCAATCAGTTTTCCACAATGATTCATTTTTTTGTTGTTGTTGAAATGACGTGGAAACAACATAGATTCAACCAGTTTGTGGCCAGTTAGTTTGCAGAACTCTGTATGGTTCTGCTCCCACATCAAAAACCCTATGGACCAATCACAGGACATCTTGAGGACATTTCGAATGAACAACAGCCAACAGCAGAACAAGAAAGACCAGTCGGGATGTACAATAAGTTACTTAACTACCAATACAATTAAAAACACAAACCTGCCATGCAAATATTAACCACTACCCTTTTCAACCCAACTGGGTCTTGACTGGTCCCAGATCTGTTTGTGCTGCATAGCCAACTCCTAGGCTAGCTCTTCCTACAGTAGGTCTCAAAGTGCTTTACATTGTTCTACACTCAGGCATAGCCCAAGGAGCTACTGAAAGAATAATGAGCCAATCAATGCAATGATGGCAGGCAAATTACCATATGTCTGACCTTTGGTCTATATCACTGGAAACCTTTAGAAAAACATAATTATTCAATCAATGTCACTCTTTAATGCCACTTACTTACCCTGGTCAATTGGGGTTGAGAGTCACAATGCACAAGAATGACCCAACATGTAGAAAACAAAGACCTTTCATTATTGGATAGGATGAATAAGAGCTGTTGTTCCATATAGGATCAGCATGTAGACTAATTGTCAACATGATTAAACTCATCATATTCACCATTGTCATTCTTATGATCCGAATAACTGGTAAGTAAAACTTTAATGATCATACCCACATGAAACTAATGGACTACATCATGCAAGTGATGCAACACATGATTAATTAAACTAAGATGTATTAGTCCATGTCCAATTCTGAAAACAATGATGCATTGAATAACACAAAAAACACAGAGCCCACACAGTGTTGCAGCCAAAGGAGACACGTACCTCAAAAGAATACGACACAAACACCTTTTGTCATTGACAATAACCTAAACAAAGCATTCAATGGCAGCTGATTAAACATAGCATGTGGACATTCAGAGCACCAGCAACCGAAGGCGCGGCCGCTGTAAAAACGCTGCTAAAGCGAATGCAATACCTGGTCATCCATCCTCCACCATCTCTCTCTACGGCTAAACTCACTCACCATTCACTGTGCGAGATGGACAGGTAAGCAGGCGATGTCTGGTTTGTTGCCAGTCGTCCTCTCGTTCGCAGACAGGTTTTCCTCCACGTCTGAAATCAACACAAAGGGTGGAGCAGGGCACCAAGCTCTCTCTGGGTCTTGGTAATCACAATGCCTGGATGAGAATCGGCTATTAAACTACCAATCCCCTCTGCCGCACCTGTCTCTTCCTCGAGCGGCTTCTGCGCGTAACCGTGGCATCCCCGTTATCTTCCAGTGAACGCGTCCAGACCAGGTCAAACCTTTCCAATACACCTTTCCCGGGTAAAAAGAGAAATATGGTACCTGCAGGTGCAGTGCTTTTTTATAGGCTACATTTCAGTGCCTTGTATGGAGATAAGGATATTTTTCGCACCCCTGCAAATCACACAATGAAATCCAAGAGTGGGCTATAATCGGTGTAGAGGGGTAAGCGTCACCTTCAAATGACCAGAAGGCTTAGGCTATATGTGCAGACAAAATACTCACGAGTCTTTTCATTCTGTCTTAATTCATTCTCTCTGTCTGTGGACCCCAGCTGTGCAGTCTTTCCAGGTCTGCATGCAGTGCTCCCTTGACAGCCGAAGAAAGATACTGGTCTAGCTCTCAGCTAGCACAGGCTCAGGCTATAATGGATATATTCCAACACTATGTTGAGGAAGGATACCAACGCAGAATGTCTCCAATATCCAATAATACATCAAGTCAAATCGAATGTTATTGGTCGCATACACATATTTAGCACCACCAACACAGGGACAGAAATATTCAGGGAACGTTTCAAAATGTCAAAGCACCCCACAATGCATGAAGGGGGATGTCATTGATCTCTCTCTCTCTCTTTTTCTCTCTCTCTTTCTCTCTCTCTGTCTCTCTCTCTTTCTTTCTCTCTCTCTGTCTCACGCACACATACATACACGCACACAAATACACACACATATTTTTTTCTTGCATATTCAAATCTAGCAGGTATTTCATCATGAAAAATACACTGAATGTACAAAACATTAAGAACACCTTTCTTATATTGAGTTGCACCCCCCCCACACACACACACTTTTCCCTCAGAACAGCTTCAATTGTTCTGGGAATGGACTCTACAAGGTGTCGAATGCCTTTCACAGTGATGCTTCCCACAGTTGTGTCAAGTTGGCTGGATGTCCTTTGGGTGGTGGACCATTTTTGACAAGTACAGGAAACTGTTGAGTGTGAAAAACCCATTAGTGTTGCAATTCTTGACACAAACATGTACTCCTGGCACCTACTACCATACTCTGTTCAATGGCATATCAATTTTTGGCTTTGCCCATTCACCCTGGGTCATTCACCCTGGGCAAACATTCACATGTAACATGTAAGACATTTAGCAAGCGTTTTTATCCAAAGACACTTACAGTCTTGCATTTTATTTATGGGTGGTACCAGTGCTCTACCAACTGAGCAGCACTGTACCACTACACAACTCGTCTCAATTGTCTCAAGGCTTAAAAATCCTTCTTTAACATTTTTTTTTTCATTTCACCTTTATTTAACCAGGTAGGCTAGTTGAGAACAAGTTCTCATTTACAACTGCGATCTGGCCAAGATAAAGCATAGCAGTGTGAACAGACAACACAGAGTTACACATGGAGTAAACAATTAACAAGTCAATAACACAGTAGGAAAAAAAAGGGGAGTCTACATACAATGTGTGCAAAAGGCATGAGGAGGTAGGCGAATAATTACAATATTGCAGATTAACACTGGATTGATAAATAGTCATGTACAGGTAGAGATATTGGTGTGCAAAAGAGCAGAAAAGTAAATAAATAAAAACTGTGGGGATGAGGTAGGTGAAAATGGGTGGGCTATTTACCAATAGATTATGTACAGCTGCAGCGATCGGTTAGCTGCTCAGATAGCTGATGTTTGAAGTTGGTGAGGGAGATAAAGGTCTCCAACTTCAGCGATTTTTGCAATTCGTTCCAGTCACAGGCAGCAGAGTACTGGAACGAAAGGCGGCCGAATGAGGTGTTGGCTTTAGGGATGATCAGTGAGATACACCTGCTGGAGCGCGTGCTACGGATGGGTGTTGCCATCGTGACCAGTGAACTGAGATAAGGCGGAGCTTTACCTAGCATGGCCTTGTAGACGACCTGGAGCCAGTGGGTCTTGCGACGAATATGTAGCGAGGGCCAGCCGACTAGAGCATATAAGTCGCAGTGGTGGGTAGTATAAGGTGCTTTAGTGACAAAACGGATGGCACTGTGATAAACTGCATCCAGTTTGCTGAGAAGAGTGTTGGAAGCAATTTTGTAGATGACATCGCCGAAGTCGAGGATCGGTAGGATAGTCAGTTTTACTAGGGTAAGCTTGGCAGCGTGAGTGAAGGAGGCTTTGTTACGGAATAGAAAGCCGACTCTTGATTTGATTTTCGATTGTAGGTGTTTGATATGAGTCTGGAAGGAGAGTTTGCAGTCTAGCCAGACACCTAGGTACTTATAGGTGTCCACATATTCAAGGTCGGAACCATCCAGTGTGGTGATGCTAACATGTCTCCTCCCCTTCATCTACACTGATTGAAGTGGATTTAACAAGTGACATCAATAAGGAATCATAGCTTTCACCTTGATATACCTGGTCAGTCTCTGTCATTGAAAGAGCAGGTGTTCTTAATGTTTTGTACACTCAGTGTATAACAAACAAAACAATTCTCCCCCAAAAATGTAAACATTAGGTTTTGTCTTTGAACACTGTAGCATATCACTAGAAATGTGGACCAAACTGCAAATGTCTATTTTGGAGAAAGAATTACATTCAGGTAAGGATCCAATAAAATGTTATCTAACACAATTATTTTATAACCCATGAAGGACAATTCTTGGTGTGAAAATGTCAAATATTAAAATAGCCTAAAAAACTGTGCACAATAAAGGACCCCTGCTGGAGGAGGGAATAGAGTGAGAGGTAAGATGAGAGTGGGATCATTTCCCACAGGGAATTATGCTGTCATCCACTCCCATTGCAATCAGTGGAAGCTGTCAAAACTAAGGAAACAAGATGATGGGGGAGGACATGGGAGCGGCTGAGTGGAAGATGTCTTCAGAAAAGCATCTCAACAAATAAGAACAGGGTATCTATCATTTTTGACTGTAACGATATATTCACTAAATCAAATTTGATTTAGCCTATTCATTATATTCCGTGAGATAGGAGAGACAAAATCATGGTTGTAAATTATGTTTTTCCTAATTACATAAATAGTCTTATCCATCTGTAACAACGATTCATATTACACTTTCTAGGATCACGAACACAGTCAGAGGCAGATAGAGGCAAAGATTATTAAGGAATTAAAGTTTTAATTGTTTTACAAAAGCGACAGTAAAGCACATAAACACAAATGACTTGGCTGGCTCATAGAGCTTCCATGCTTTCACAGACTACAGGTTGACTGAGTTCACAACTGACCAAAATCAGACGAAAAACAGTAACAAATAAAACTACAGTATGAAATAAAGAGAAAACAGGTATCCATATTATAAGATAAATGGTCAATCTTTTTTAAATCCAAATACATAGGCTAACTGAAAGACAATCACCTCAATGGAGGATGGGTTCAATTATCTAAACAATATCCCAGTGGTGTAAAGTACTCAAGTAAAACTACTTTAAAGTACTACTTAGGTAGTTTTTTGGAGGTATCTGGACTTTACTATTTATATTTTTGCCAACTTTTACTTTTACTTCACTACATTCCTAAAGAAAAGGATGTACTTTTAACATTTTCCTGACACCTTAAAGTACTCGCTACATTTTCACTGGAAAATTAACACACTAATTCACACATTTATCAAGAGAACATCCCTGGTCATTCCTACTGCCTCTGATCTGGCAGATTCATTATACACAAATTCTTCATTTGTAAATTATGTCTGTATGTTGGAGTGTGCCTGGCTATCCGCCTGGCTATCCGCCTGGCTCTCCGCCTGGCTCTCCGCCTGGCTCTCCGCCTGGCTCTCCGCCTGGCTCTCCGCCTGGCTCTCCGCCTGGCTCCGCCTGGCTCTCCGCCTGGCTATCCGCCTGGCTCTCCGCCTGGCTCTCCGTCAATTAAAATACAAATAAAATGGTGCCATCTGGTTTGTTTAATATAAGGAATTTGAAATTATTTATACATTTTGATACTTAAGTACATTTTAGCAATTCCATTTACTTTTAATACTTAAGTACATTTAAAACCAAATACTTTTAGACTTTCACCCAAGTAGTATTTTACTGGGTGACTTTCACTTTTACTTGAGCCATTTTCTATGAAGGTTTCTTTACTTGTACTCAAGTATGACAATTGAGTACTTTCCCACCACTGCATTTCCATAGCTGAGGTTCAATATACAGCTTGACCCCATATTTGTATTTATTATGGATCTCCATCAGCTGCTGCCAAATTGCTGCTGCTAAATCAGCTGCTGCCATCTAAATTAAGGCAGTTATACAATTTTATAAACATTACAATACATTCATAACAGATTTCACAACACACTATTTGTGTGCCCTCAGGCCCCTACTCCATTACCACATGTCTCCACTGTCCTATCAGCATCTCTCCACACAAAGAATAAACCGCAAACAAATGGACATTAGTGCAGTGGCATAACTTTTAAAGCAATACATAGCCTGTCAAATGTTAATAAACGCTGATAAAGAAAGTAAACACATACCTCAGTACAACTGAGCCGCAAACATTTATTAAAAACGCAAGGTTCTAAAAATAGTTCTAAATCCAGCAGACACAGCAAAAACAACGACACCACAGACTCCACAAACTTTGGATACAAATGTTCTCATCCCCACTGGTATAAGGGGCACTTTTATACTTTTTGAGCTAACCTCTCCCCTTACAAAAAAAAGATTGCAGTCAGAGTACAGTATACGTGCAGTATAACTGCAGTATGTTGCAAATACTGTCTCCAAAATAACACTGTGTACTGCAGTTACTACACTTTTACTTTCAAAACGTAAATATTTTTTGTAAGGGTCTAATCAGTGTCCAAGAGGAATCACACTGACCCAAACCTTATCTGGTCTATCGCTCGCTCACTCCCTCCCTCCCTTTCTCTCTCTCACACACACAAACAAGCACGCACTCACTTTCCCTCCTTCTGCCTGTCTTCAGTAGAAGATGAACGGCCTGTCCATTAGAGAGCTCTGATGCCTGTTCTGCTGCCCTCCTTGCCCCAGCCGCATCGCAGCCAAGCTGGCCTTCCTCCCTCCAGAGCCCACCTACTCCATGCTGCCTGACCCGGAGGCTACAGCTGCGGTAGCAGCTGGGACCACGCCAGGGGGTGCTTCCCACTCTCTGGTGCCTCCGGGCCTGCGCTCCTGGCTGGGTGGCGGTGCGGGAGACAGGGGTGGTGGTGACCTCCAAAATAACACTGTAGACTGACGTTTCTGCACTTTTACTGCAGTTTCAAAACTTAAATATTTTTTGTAAGGGTCTAATTAGGGTCTAAGAGGAATCACACTGACCAAAACCAAACCTTATCGTGTCTACCCCCCCCCCCCACACACACACACACACACACACACACACACACACACACACACACACACACACACACACACACACACACACACACACACACACACACACACACACACTGTGAAACCGGCAAGTTTGTGAAATGTAACATTGTAACTCGGCCTATCAATTCCCTGCCAAAGGGCTACGCCCTCTCCCTCCATCACTTCCGGGTCTAGTCGGACGGGGTTGTGAAAAAAATGGTTGTCACGATATTTAGCTTGCCAATCTACAAATGACAGATACATATAAAATTATACAGAGTACACTATCCATGTCAGGGTCCAAGAAGGATTTTCGCAGTATTGTGCAACTTTTTGTCATAGACAGGAATATTTTATCTTGTCTGCAAACCCACCGTGAATTGGTAAGTTAGCGAACGTTCACTAGGTTAACGTTACTATACCTGATTGATGTTTTGACACGTAGCTTAGCCAACTAGCACTTGATGCACCACCTAGCAAGCTATTTACCGATAGCTAGCTAGCTAATGTTATTGCACTGGTTTAGCTAGCTAAGCATTTCCTCCTTTCCCAAGCTATATTTTTGGACACATTATGTCCGGTAGCTACGCTAACGTTAGTGCATCAAGCTAGCCAACGTTAACTTGGACTATCCGTATTATTGAGCAACAATGTTTACAGAGTGATTCACCATAATATGCAGTATGATGTCGAAGCTTTACCTATCACCATGCTCTTCCTGCTAGTTGTAACCAGAGGTGGCTGTTAAGCTAGGTTGCTAGCTAACATTCACGCGTTATGTGCAACGTTAGGACGTTGTAGCTAGGTACTGTAGCTAGCTAACGTTAGCGTGTGAATTCTGATATTATCTTGCATCGTTGACTAGCTGGTAGCTAACTTTACGTCTTTCTATTCCTGCAAAGCTAGCATACTACGTCTGTGCCAATAGGTCAGGACCTTTGTTATGGCATGTATCCACAGGGTCACTGGTTCAAACCGTGCTGTGAATGACCCACCTCACAGAATAGTGTGGTAGAAGGCTTGCTAGGCGAGGAGGTCTGTACTGTGTTCATAACTAATGCTCTTTTTGCCCAAGACTGCTGAGTGACTTAACCAGGTGGTGTTGGCACCTTTGTGTGCCATCTCATTCCAAGTCCCAGAGGAACTTTACAGGTAGATTATTTTCTCTACACCATCACAGATGCTCCTTCAGCTCTAAGCTGTTTAGTACACTCACTTTCCCTCCTTCTGCCTGTCTTCAGTAGAAGATGAACGGCCTGTCCATTAGAGAGCTCTGCTGCCTGTTCTGCTGCCCTCCTTGCCCCAGCCGCATCGCAGCCAAGCTGGCCTTCCTCCCTCCAGAGCCCACCTACTCCATGCTGCCTGACCCGGAGGCTACAGCTGCGGCAGCAGCCGGGACCACGCCAGGGGGTGCTCCCCCCTCTCTGGGGGCTCCAGGCCTGCGATCCCGGCTGGGTGGTGGTGCGGGAGACAGAGGGGGTGGTGGTGGAGGAGGTGGCGGAGAGGGCAGGTGGAAGCTCCATCTGACAGAGAGGGCAGAGTTCCAGTACACTCAGAGAGAGCTGGACATGACAGATGTGTTCCTGACCAGGTCCAGCCGGGGGAACAGGGTGGGCTGCATGTACATCCGATGTGCCCCCAACGCCAGGTGAGAGGAGAGAGAGAAGAACTAGATTAGTATAGAGATGATGGGTCGCAACATTTCTCTTGCACAACAAGGGAGTTTGTGCAGGTTTTTCTATTTATAGAGATGCATGAATTATAGAGTTACTTTTTAAATTCTATGGTTGTGTATACATCACCGTTCCCTCCCTTCTTCTGTTCTACCTCTCCCTCCCCCAGGTTCACAGTGCTATTCTCCCATGGTAATGCAGTAGATTTGGGTCAGATGAGTAGCTTCTACATTGGCCTGGGCACTCGTATCAACTGCAACATCTTCTCCTACGACTACTCTGGCTACGGTGTCAGCACCGGCAAACCCTCAGAGAAGAACCTCTACGCTGACATAGACGCTGCCTGGCACGCCCTGCGCTCGCGGTAAACAGCTGTTACACACACACACACTTTTTTTATTGCTATTCTTGTGGGATCAAAGAATTGATTCCCATCCAAAATCCTATTTTCCCTAACCCTAAATGTAACCTTTAACCTAAACTTAACCCTATGCCTAACCGTAACCCTTAACCCCAATTGTAAACCTAAAATAGTAGTTTTCTTTGTGGAGACTGGCAAAATGTCCCCAATTTTCCTTGGTTTACTATCCTTGGGAGTACTTCTGGTCCATACAAGGAGAGGGTAGTGCTGGGCTGAAAACTGTACACACCGTTACCCTTCAGGAGTGCACAACAAGAAGGCATATTCTGGGCATCTCGGCTGTGTTTTTGTCTACTCAGTTATCTGTGTTTGTGTCCCAGGTATGGCATCAGCCCAGAGAACATCATCCTGTATGGGCAGAGTATTGGCACAGTACCAACAGTGGACCTGGCGTCCAGGTTTGAGTGTGCTGCTGTGGTGCTCCACTCCCCTCTCACTTCTGGCATGAGGGTGGCTTTCCCCGACACCAAGAAGACGTACTGCTTCGACGCCTTTCCCAAGTGTGTCTCTCTCTCTCTCACACACACACACATATATTAGAATGCTTCATTTAGATCCACAACAACAGAAATTGTCACAAAGGCCTACATCTTTGGATATGAATAGATATTGTGACTCCTCAGCTATAAGCATGTTAGAAAACAATCTTACACATATGACATAAAATAAACTATGACTTCAACGACAGGTTATGAAGCGTAACTCAAAGCTGCTTATAGACTCCTTACGTGACTTATAAACGTGAGTATAGACTACTTACAAACTGCTTGTGACATGTGTATTGCAGCATAGAGAAGGTGTCTAAGATCCCATCCCCGGTGCTGATCATCCACGGGACGGAGGACGAGGTGATAGACTTCTCCCACGGCCTGGCTCTGTTTGAGCGCTGTCCCAAGGCCGTGGAGCCACTCTGGGTGGAGGGGGCGGGACACAACGACATAGAGCTGTACAGCCAATACCTGGAGAGACTACGGCGCTTCATCAACCAAGACCTGGCTGCAGCACACGCCTGAGTGAGGAGGTGAGGATGTGTGTGTGTGTGTGTGAGGAGCTGTACAACAACATCAAACTACAGCCTTAAGTCTGTAGAAAAGGAGCATCCACTATGCTGTAAGTGTGTCTGGCTGTGTGTCTGGCTGTGTGTCTGGCTGTGTGTCTGGCTGTGTGTCTGGCTGTGTGTCTGGCTGTGTGTCTGGCTGTGTGTCTGGCTGTGTGTCTGTGGTTGAGGTTGTGTGCATTGACTCATGGGAATGAAGGATCTTGGTATGGACACCTGTAAGACGCCTGGATACGTGTTCCTAGAGACTTCCTGTGGCAGAGCATTTGTGCACTACGAACTGTCTTCTCTGTGTACATGTATGTATGTACAACTCCCAGAGTTGAAGATGCTCTCTGTATGGACCTGAGCTGACATTACTCCTCCCTGTGTCTGCAGTGGACATCTGTCTGTCTACTTTTCTGTCTCTCTCCCTGTCTCTCTCCCTGTCTCTCTAATAATGAACATTTCTCTCTGGGTTTCTTTCAACTATCCTGTCCTAACTAAGGACTAGGGTGAAGAATAGAACTGGCCTTTGAGAGTCTAAGAGAAAGTCTGCTCTCCTGTGTGTTTGTCTTTGGCTGTAGAAGGCAGCCATTTGAACTTCTTCTGAGTTAAAGGTTGTGATAACTGAGTGAGAGTGTGGAATGCAGGATGTACTGCAGTATTACTCTGACTAGTTGTTTGACTGTTGCCTGTCCATATTATCTAATGTGTCTGAAGTGAAAGGGTTGTGGAGACATTGATGTCTCTGAAGCCTGAGATGAACATGGAGAGTCTGATCCCAGATCTGTTTATGATCACAAACCAATCTTGAATCAGGCAACAAAAACATATATCTAGTTTGTTTTCTTCTGTAAGGAGACCTCTGTCTCTTGATAGATTCCTAATGTCAATGAACTATAGTGGGAAAAACGTTTGAGAAAATAATGTTCATTTATATCCAGTCTTCTCTGTGGCTCTTGAGACAGGTCCGTTGACTCATGACGATAGAGAGAGCAAGACAGTGGATGGTGTCCGTGAGGCCGTCTCAACTGGCATTTTCTGTTACATTTGATCGCACATATACACTATATATACAAAAGTATGTGGACACCCCCTCATAAGTGGATTTGTCTATTTCAGCCACACCGGTTGCTGACGGGTGTATAAAATCAAGCACACAGCCATGCACTCTCCATAGAGAAACATTGGCAGTAGAATGGCCTTACTGAAGAGCAGTGACTTTCAATGTGGCTCCATCATAGGATGCCATCTTTACAACAAGCCAGTTCATCAAATTTCTGCCCAGCTAGAGCTGCCCCGGTCAACTGTTATTGTGAAGTGGAATCTGCTAGGAGCAACAATGGCTCAGCCGAGAAGTTGTAAGCCATACAAGCTCATGGAATGGGACCACCGAGTGCTGAAGTGCGTAAAAATGGTCTGTCCTCAGTTGCAACACTCACTACCGAGTTCCGAACTGCCTCTGGAAGCAACGTCAGCACAATAACTGTTCGTGGGGAGCTTCATGAAATGGGTTTTCATGGCCAAGTAGCCGCATACAAGCGTAAGATCACCATGCGCAATGCCAAGTGTCGGCGGGAGTGGTGAAAAGCTCGCTGCCATTGGACTCTGGAGTAGTGGAAATGCTTTCTCTGGCCTGCACAGAGCCCTGACCTCAATCCCATCGAACCCCTTTGGGATGAATTGGACCGCCGACTGCGAGCCAGGCCTAACTGCCCAACATCATTGCCCGGCCTCACTAATGTTCTTGTGGCTGAATGGAAGCAAGTCCCCGCAGCAATGTTCCAACATAGTGGAAAGCCTGCCCAGAAGAGTGGAGGCTCTTATAGCAGCAAACGGGGGACCAACTCCATATTAATGCCCATGTTTTTGGAATGAGATGTTCGTCGAGCAGGTGTCCACATACTTTTGGTCATGTAGTGTATGAAATGGTTGTTCACTTTGCTGCTATTCAACTGTCACTCGCATAAGACTACTCCTGAGGACTATTCCTCATGAGAAATAAATGGTGTTTATAGCATCTTATAAATATAACACTTTGACTGACTTTCTGACATCTGAAAGGAATACAAAGGCATTAATTCACATTTATCCTCAATCTTTAATCGTGCATTTTCCTCTCAAAGTAATAAAAATGTGTATAGTGTATAGCGGAGCCACAGAGCTCGTCAAAGTGTTAGAAATGTTGAATTTTAATTGGGTTCCATGGTGGTTCTAAGTCAATAGCATGGAGCCAACATGGATGCCAGTTTCTTGAACTGATGATACAATGTCTGGTGTATAAGAGCTTTTCTATGGTGGCAGTATTGATCCAAGCCATAAACGAGCCTTTCACTGTTAGTGTGGTGCAGGTTCCACCACATCAGTACACACACACACACAGAGCGCGCAAGCATGATAAGCAGGTCTTAAGTTCAGCACTATTGTACAAAGCATCCAAAGTGTAGTTGAAAATGTAATGTTTGTGTCTCCTTTGCATTGTTGACTACCTGCCCCTGCCCCCAGAAAGACCAGAAGCAAGGACTGACCTAGTCATAGAATACTGAAGTTACTGTCAGTAAAAGTAACTCTCTATTGAGGGGACACTGTATGTTGATGATTAAACAATACATAACACTGCAGTCATCCTGGGTCACAGTGGCACTTTGTTGGTGGCTGTTTTTCTAGGATCATTTTGAACAAGTATCTATTCCATGTTCACAGTATGCTGTGTGTCACCAGACCCAAGGTGGTGGAAGTCCCTCAGGCTCCCGTGCCAGACTCTTCAGGGTTCTAGGCTCTCCTAAGATACAATGAGACTAGACCTGACTGTCAGTTGTCATTACTGTACACTACTGTATGGGGTCTTGCTAAGAAGGTCTCAAAATATAATGGGGACTAATTAACACAGTGGTTCATTGAGACTGAATAGAGAATAGTCTCACTATGATAATGAAGTGAGGTATCAATATTCTGACAACTTTATGCATGTCCATTATTTGTGTTTTGCTGGGCAAGTGTTGGGGTATGTTACGTAGTGTGTGATGCCAGAGGGAAAATGTCAACTCAAGGTATCGTACAATATAGCGCTTTTTAAACGGGGGTATAGATTTAGTTGTTTTTTTTATTACTGAAACTAAACTAATGTATTGTTTTGACTTTTGTGCTAGTTTGGATGGGGAAATGCTGGGTGGGGTTAGAACATGAGGGTGTGGTTTATATATGGTTATTGTAGTTACCTATTCTGTTTGTATTATGATTTGTAATATGAAAAAATGACTGACAATATGATGTAATGTCATTAATTCAGGGGACTGAATCTTGACCTTTTTATTGACAATGGTGGAAAAACAATAAACAATTATGTACAAAAATATAAACTTGTGTTGTTGATTCTGTTGTAAAAGCAAATTACAGAATTTGTGAATCCATTTAGTACAATGGAAAGAAAGTATGAACCCTTTAAAATTACCTGGATTTCTGCATAAATTGGTCATAAAATTGTATCTGATCTTCAAGTCACAACCATAGACAAACACAGTCTGCTTAAACAATTATAATTCTTCATCTCTTTATTGATCATACCATGTAAACATTCACATTGCAGGTTGGAAAAAGTATGTGAACCCTTGAATTTAATAACAGGTTGACCCTCCTTTGGCAGCAATAACCTCAACCAAATGTTTTCTGTAGTTGCGGATCAGACCTGCACAACGGTCAGGAGGAATTTTGGACCATTCCTTTTTACAAAACTGTTTCGGTTCCACAATATTCTTGGGATGTCTGGTGTGACCCGCTCTCTTGAGGTCATGCCACAGCATCTCAAAAATCTTTGAAACTGGAAACCCTTATCTCCCTCACTAGCTTTAAGCACCAACTGTCAGAGCAACTCACAGATTACTGCACCTGTACATAGCCTATAATTTAGCCCAAACAACTACCTCTTTCCCTACTGTATTTTATTTATTTATTTTGCTCCTTTGCACCCCATTATTTAAATTTCTATTTTGCACATTCTTCCATTGCAAATCTACCATTCCAGTGTTTTACTTGCTATATTGTATTTACTTTGCCACCATGGCCTTTTTTTGCCTTACCTCCCTTATCTCACATCGTATATAGACTTGTTTCTACTGTATTATTGGCTGTATGTTTGTTACTCCATGTGTAACTCTGTCGTTGTATGTGTCGAACTGCTTTGCTTTATCTTGGCCAGGTCGCAATTGTAAATGAGAACTTGTTCGCAACTTGCCTACCTGATTAAATAAAGGTGAAATAAATAAATAAAATCTCAATCGGATTGAGGTCAGCGCTGACTGGGCGACTCCAGAAGGCGTATTTTCTTCTGTTCAAGCCATTGTTGTTGATTTACATCTGTCTAATAGGTTGTTGTCCTGTTGCATCACCCAACTTCTGTTGAGCTTCAATTGGCGGACAGATAGACTTACATTCTTCTGCGAAATGTCTTGATAAACTTGGGAATTCATTTTTCCGTCTGATAGCAAGTTGTCCAGGCCCTGAGGCAGCCCCACACCATGATGGTCCCTCCACCATACTTTACAGTTGGGGATTTTGATGTTGCTGTGCCTTTTTTTTCTCCCACAGTGTTGTGTTCCTTCCAAACAACTCAACTTTAGTTTAATCTGCGCAGAATATTTAGCCAGTAGCGCTGTGGAACATCCAGGTATACTTTTGCTAACTTCAGACATACAGCAATGTTGTTGTTTTTGGACAGCTGTGGCTTCTTCCATGGTGTCCTCCCATGAACATCATCCTTGTTTAGTGTTTTATGTATTGTACACTCGTCAACAGAGATTTAAGCATCTTCCAGAGGTTTCTGTAAGTCTTTAGCTGACACTCTAGGATTCTTCTTAACCTCATTGAGCTTTCTGCGCTGTGCTCTTGCAGTCATCTTTGCAGGATGACCACTCCTAGGGAGAGTAGCAACAGTGCTGAACTTTCTCCATATATAGAGTTGGTCTTACCGTGGACTGATGAACATCAAGGCTTTTAGAGATACTTTTGTAACCTTTTCCAGCTTTATGCAAGTCAACAAACTTTGGTCTTCTGAAATCTCTTTTGTTTGAGGCATGGTTCACATAAGGCAATGCTTCTGGTGAATATCAAAATCTCATTTTGTGAGATTTTTATAGGGCAGGGTAGCTTAAACCAACATCTCCAAACTCGTCTCATTGAATGGACTCCAGGTAAGCTGACTCCAATTAGCTTTTGGAGAAGTCATTAGCCTAGTGGTTCACATACTTCTCCCAACATAAACTGAATGTTTAAATTATGTATTCAAATACAATGTTATTAGTTTAAGCACACTGTGTTTGTCTATTGTTGTCAAATATGTAAAATCTATGCAGAAATCCAGGTAACTTCAAAGGGTTGACATACTTTTTCTTGCCTCTAATTACAGTGCCTTGTGTATGAACTATCAAAATATTTTTTATTTACAGACATTCAAGAACTGTGTTGAATATTTTTTTTGAATGGCTTATTGGTAGCTTATTTTAAATACACTTGTATACATTGAAAGTATACTACACTGATTGATATAGTACTAATCATGGTGTACAGTATTTCTGTTTCATTGCTCTTGGTTTTGAGGGGAGAGTGCCCCCTGCTGGCCTGTTAGTGCTACTGACAGATATGCCATGGAGTCATTCTATTAAGTAAAAGTTGTCATTAAATAATTTCATTTGCCAGCAAATTTCAGATTAAAGTCACTTCTGACTTACATTATTCCTTTACAAAGAGAACAACATATTCATTACCAGTTAAGCTGAGACCAACGAATAGTGCTGTAAAACAAATAGATTTTAGGAGTGGACTGACTGATTAAAAAAAAAAAGATATCCTATGAAATATAGGCTAGCAACAAACAAAACAATATATCCTATGAAATATAGGCTAGCAACAAACAAAAAAAGCTGCTTTGTGTGAAGTCAAGGTTTTCCATATTTGAGGTTTTAGAGATCTGTCTCCTCAAATGATCAGGGGACCCACAAATATATATTAACAATTGCCCAGCTCATGAGATTACATTTTAATTGAGACCCTTTATATACTGTAGTTTGTTGTACTGTGGCCTTCGTATTTAGTCTTCCTACTGTAGGCAGGGGAGGACTGAGAAAATAATTTGCCTCTGCCATTTTATTCACATTGGCCCACCACTGCGCACGCCACTAGCTCAAGAAACATGTCTAAGCATGATTCAAGATATTTTGATGACAATCACTGGATTTGCACATGAATTTTGGGTTGACAATTAGACTATAGTTGCTATTTTACTGTCAAAATAGGATTCCAGAATATCCATATTCATTTTTTTTTGTTCCAGAAAGATGAATTACATGTTTTATGTGCACTACCTAAAATCATAGGCTAATTAATTTGTGGTTCAACCTGAGGAAGTGGAAACTCAAAACACATTAATTAGATCAAACTCTAAATATATTACCCACCACCGGAGGCTAGTGAGGGGAGGATGACTCAAAGATGGCTGGAATGGTGTAAATGGAATGGTATCAAGCACTTGGAAACAATGTTTTTGATGTGTTTGATACCATTCCATTAACTCTGTTGTAGCCATTACTATGAGCCGTCTTCCACAATTAAGGTGCCACCAGCCGCCTGTGATACCCACTGCTAGTAGCCATGTATTCATCCAACCGTAAAACCGTTCAGTTGTAGGCTACTACCCATGAGGCCTATGCTGGTGCATGTTTTGAGCACACTCCACTCCATATCTCAAAGCCATAGAAAATGTCTTGATTGTAAAATAGTTGCTAATGAGAGTTGAGAAATAAAGATTATACCGACAGAAAGCTGAAACCCTCCTCTCTTCAACAGGGATAATTGGATGAAGCTTCCAAAGCTGTGTTTTCTTCCCGCAATTTCATTTTGAAATGTTATATGATCAGAATAAATGTTTCTCTCGAGTGCATGGAAGGAGAGGAGAGTGGCTCGCTCACCACAGCAGTAGGCCCCAGCGAGGGCACATGCAAGACACTTTCATTACAGGAATCATGAGGATAATGCACTTCACTGTTTGGCAAGATCATTTCTTTAGCTGTCCCCAAATTAGGATGTTTTTCAGTGAAGTGACAATGTAGAATATGCTCTTTCTACATTTACAGGCACCCTTTTCTTATGATCCATGATCTTGGCTGTCTAACTGATGTCAGAGTTGAAGCAGGTCATATTTGCTGATGCTGTGTTTGACTTTCAATGTGAGTTTGTGTGACCTCAGCCAAGCAGAAAACCAGGCCGGTCCAGCTTAATGTTTTGTATACTCCAGGTATATTAGCATAACAGATTTTTTAAATTATTTTTTAAACAATTTCTATCTTAACAAGCTCATAGGCCGCTGGCCATGTCACCTTTTTCTGTGTTTAAAAAAAGTGTAAATTTTCGACCAGCCCACCCAACAAAAAAATGGTCCAGCCCGTCTGGTCTTTGCCAGACTATCCAAATGGCCAATCCTCCCTGGCTGTAGGTCTCTTCAGGTTGTTTCCTGTTCCCTGGAATGAGGATGGAGCAGTGAGAGGAGGAACCAAATCACTCTCTCAGATATTATCATGCATACTCATGCACAAGTTCGCTCGCACACACCTTTAATCATGAAAGTGAAGATGAAACATTATTCAACAATATAAATACCCACCATGGGTGTTCCCATTGATTATGTAATAGTGGAGGGATTTCTTGGAAAACAGGTGTCATTCCTCTGGGCCCGTTTTTCTCCTAACCTCCTGTGACGACCTAACGTACTGTGATCTCTGCTGCTGATACGGTACCTCTGATGTCTGACAACTCTCTCTCTCTCTGTCTACAAAACCGGTTTGATCTACCTGGAATGGCTTTTAAATGGTCAAAGTTTGTAGTTCCTTGAAATTCACATCAGAGCATAGTCATCTGTGGAAAACCACCCCATTGTGTGTGTGTGTGTGTGTGTTCGTACTCACTCTCTGAGGTGCATGGAGAACTCCGGCAGGGCCCCTAGAGAACTCAGCTGCTCCTCCAGAGCTATGATCCGCAAACCGATGTACCCCGATGACAGTATTAGCAACACCGCCCTACACAGACACACACGAGGTGGTGGTTTTAATGTGAAAACAGTTTGATGGGTAAGATACAGTACTTCCTGATACTTGTAATCAGCTTGTGTTTTACTTTCACCTGCGTCACTCAGCATTACTCTGAACTGTTAACCTCCCTGGGCGATCCATACCTGAGTGCACTCTCGTTGATGGCACCGATTGCTCAGTGCGGATCAATCATGAGGAACCAGGCATAAGTACTGTATATCAATCAAGAACAGACAGTGGCAGGTAGCCTAGCTGTTAAGAGCGTTGGGCCAGTAACCTTTCGGTTACTGGTTTGAATCCTGGACTTGCGAGGTTTTAAAAATGTGCCGTTCTGCCTTTTGAGCAAGGCAGTTAACCCGCAACAACTGCTCCCTGGGTGTTTTGGATGTGGATTATGGCTCTGATTCAGAGGGGTTGGGTTAAATACGGGAAGAAACGTTGCAACTAACTAGGTATCACCTTTCCCTTCCCTAATCTTTTACAGGAAACCTCCCTGGACAATCCATATGTCACATTTCGGTTATTTCAATCAAATGTATTTATAAACTTTTTTTTTTTTTTTTACTTCAACAGATGTCAAAGTGCTATAACTATTCAACTGCTGTTATGACGTGTTTAGTTATGAGCCTCGGGTGTGTGTGCTGATAACCTTTTCTTCTCCCTTAACATTAGTTTTATGAAACTAACTAACTATTCTTTAATGTTTATATTGTTGAATAAAGTTTCATCTGAAAGGCCATTTCTCCACAGTGCTATGGTTCTGTGTGTGGTGTATAACCTATCAGTGTAATGTGTGCAATTCAATATGACTTGATGAATCCCCTGAGGGGCAATTAGAAGGTATTGGCAAAGCACAAACAAACAATTTCAACCTATCTCCCCAACCCTCAGCTACTCTCAGTCCATCCCACCTATCTCCCCAACCCCACCCCTCAGCTACCCTCAGTTCATCCCACCCTTCAGCTACCCTCAGTCCATCCCACCTATCTCCCCAACCCCACCCCTCAGCTACTCTCAGTCCATCCCACCTATCTCCCCAACCCCACCCCTCAGCTACCCTCAGTTCATCCCACCCCTCAGCTACCCTCAGTCCATCCCACCCCTCAGCTACCCTCAGTCCATCCCACCTATCTCCCCAACCCCACCCCTCATCTACCCTCAGTCCATCCCACCTATCTCTCTAACCCCACCCCTCAGCTACCCTCAGTCCATCCCACCTATCTCTCTAACCCCACCCCTCAGCTACCCTCAGTCCATCCCACCTATCTCTCTAACCCCACCCCTCAGCTACCCTCAGTCCATCCCACCTATCTCTTTAACCCCACCCTCAGTCCATCCCACCTATCTCTCTAACCCCACCCCTCAGCTACCCTCAGTCCATCCCACCTATCTCTCTAACCCCACCCCTCAGCTACTCTCAGTCCATCCCACCTATCTCTCTAACCCCACCCCTCAGCTACTCTCAGTCCATCCCACCTATCTCCCCAACCCCACCCCTCAGCTACCCTCAGTCCATCCCACCCCTCAGCTACCCTCAGTCCATCCCACCTATCTCTCCAACCCCACCCCTCAGCTACCCTCAGTCCATCCCACCTATCTCTCTAACCCCACCCCTCAGCTACCCTCAGTCCATCCCACCTATCTCTTTAACCCACCCCTCAGCTACCCTCAGTCCATCCCACCTATCTCCTAACCCCACCCCTCAGCTACCCTCAGTCCATCCCACCTATCTCTCTAACCCCACCCCTCAGCTACTCTCAGTCCATCCCACCTATCTCTCTAACCCCACCCCTCAGCTACTCTCAGTCCATCCCACCTATCTCCCCAACCCCACCCCTCAGCTACCCTCAGTCCATCCCACCCCTCAGCTACCCTCAGTCCATCCCACCTATCTCTCCAACCCCACCCCTCAGCTACCCTCAGTCCATCCCACCTATCTCTCTAACCCCACCCCTCAGCTACCCTCAGTCCATCCCACCTATCTCTTTAACCCCACCCCTCAGCTACCCTCAGTCCATCCCACCTATCTCTCTAACCCCACCCCTCAGCTACCCTCAGTCCATCCCACCTATCTCTTTAACCCCACCCCTCAGCTACCCTCAGTCCATCCCACCTATCTCTCTAACCCCACCCCTCAGCTACTCTCAGTCCATCCCACCTATCTCCCCAACCCCACCCCTCAGCTACCCTCAGTCCATCCCACCTATCTCTCTAACCCCACCCCTCAGCTACCCTCAGTCCATCCCACCTATCTCTCTAACCCCACCCCTCAGCTACCCTCAGTCCATCCCACCTCTCTTTAACCCCACCCCTCAGCTACCCTCAGTCCATCCCACCTCTCTTTAACCCCACCCTCAGCTACCCTCAGTCCATCCCACCTCTCTTTAACCCCACCCTCAGCTACCCTCAGTCCATCCCACCTATCTCTGTAAACTGCCCTCTTATGATTACCATGTGCCATATATATTTTTTAACTGTGCTGTGATTTTGAACCTGTATAATTGCATAGTATCTACAGATTGCAAGTTAAATATTTTTACTAGAAGTAATATGTCGTTGATTGATTGACTATGGCTTTCCAAATCTCCCAACAGTGCTATTTGTTGGGTTACTTTTTGGATCAATGTTGGGATTTTTCAGCCATTCCTGAACTTAAAATACACTACATGACCAAAAGTATGTGGACACCTGCTCATCGAACATCTCATTCCAAGAACATGGGCATTAATATGGAGTTGGTCCCCCCTTTGTTGTTATAACAGCCTCCACTCTTCTGGGAAGGTTTTTACTAGAACAGGGGTTCTTTTTCAGCCTGTGGCCCAAGCTTGTGACTATATGTAAACATTGGTGATGAAATGAAATATAATAATATAAATAGCATGTTTATTTTTTCCCATTAAAAACATCTGTCTAGGTTGGAACTGTTGCTGTTAAAATATATTTTCTTTCTGAATACACTGATTGATCACATCACAGATGTAGACCAGAAAACACACACACAACCTCATTTCTTGTTAATGCATCCCTAAGTAACAGTACAGATGAAAAATTAAAGCCCACTTGTATTTTAACAGCATTAGTTTTAACCTAGACTTGTTTTCACCAATAATTTCTACAGTAAAATGTACAGTAGGCCTGAATTAGTTACTTAGAGTTGCACTATCAGTAATTAGCTAGCTTGCTTTGGCTATCTAGCTATTAGCTGTGTACAAGGGAATTGTTTGAAAAAGAAACTCACATGTACTCCCTTATTTCTGCGTATCACCTGTTATAAAATAACAACAATACTTAGATGCTGACTGTCTTCCACTATCGAAGCACTGTTTCCTGAAGCACTCTGCCTTGTTCTGAAAGAACTCTACGGGTTTACTGACATGGTCAGCGTTGCCAGGTCCAGTTCAAATTTCTAACCAAAAGACCTCTGAAAACCCACACACAAGGCCTGAAAACTACTCCAAATAAATGTTTTAGCAGCTCGATGAGTTCATGTATCCATAACGTTATTGAGCGAATTAAGAAGAAATATCTACGTCATCTTTATCGACGTAGGCTAAGAGCAAAATTTGGTTTTCCAACAAAATAATAATTCTTACAAGTTTGAGAATATGTCCAAGACAGAAGATAAATCGCCCGTATTAAACTCTCCAGATCATTTTCTGTTAATGGATGTCCATTTAACTTGTTTTGACTGCTATGATTAAACAATAAGGCCCTGGCCAATGTACCACAGCTAATGGGTATTCTTTGGACATAGCCTAGCATTGCTATTATAAAATTAACAATATAATTAGAATAGTAAAACGTTTTTTGTCATTCCCATAGTACACAGTCTGAACTTTTTATCATAGGTACACTTCAACTGTGAGAGACGGAATCTAAAACAAAAATCCAGAAAATCACATTGTATGATTTCTAAAGCATGACATAAGTATTTGATACATCAGAAAAGCAGAACTTAATATTCGGTACAGAAACATTTGTTTGCAATTACAGAAATCATATGTTTCCTGTAGTTCTTGACCAGGTTTGCACACACTGCAGCAGGGATTGCAGCAGTTGTTGGCCCACTCCTCCATACAGACCTTCTCCAGATCCTTCAAGGTTTCGGGGCTGTCGCTGGGAAATATGGACTTTCAGCTCCCTCCAAAGATTTTCTATTGGGTTCAGGTCTGGAGACTGGCTAGGCCACTCCAGGACCTTGAGATGATTCTTACGGAGCCACTCCTTAGTTGACCTGGCTGTGTGTTTTGGGTCGTTGTCATGCTGGAAGACCCAGCCACGACCCATCTTCAATGCTCTTACTGAGGGAGGGAGGTTGTTGGCCAAGATCTCGCAATACATGGCCCCATCCATCCTCCCCTCAATACGGTGCAGTCGTCCTGTCCCCTTTGCAGAAAAGCATCCCCAAAGAATGAGGTTTCCACCGCCATGCTTCACGGTTGGAATGGTGTTCTTGGGGTTGTACTCATCCTTCATCTTCCTCCAAACACGGCGAGTGGAGTTTAGACCAAAAAGCTATATTTTTGTCTGATCAGACCAAATGACCTTGACCTGAACTTCTCCCATTCCTCCTCTGGATCATCCAGATGGTCATTGGCAAACTTCAGACGGGCCTGGACATGCGCTGGCTTGAGCAGGGGGACCTTGCGTGCGCTGCAGGATTTTAATCCATGACGGCGTAGTATGTTACTAATGGTTTTCTTTGAGACTGTTGTCCCAGCTCTCTTCAGGTCATTGACCAGGTCCTGCCGTGTAGTTCTGGGCTGATCCCTCACCTTCCTCGTGATCATTGATGCACCACGAGGTGAGATCTTGCATGGTGATTGACCGTCATCTTGAACTTCTTCCATTTTCTAATAATTGCACCAACAGCTGGTGCCTTCTCACCAAGCTGCTTGCCTATTGTCCTGTAGCCCATCCCAACCTTGTGCAGGTCTACAATTTTATCCCTGATGTCCTTACATAGCTCTCTGGTCTTGGCCATTGTGGAGAGGTTGGAGTCTGTTTGATTGAGTGTGTGGACAGATGTTTTTTATACAGGTAACGAGTTCAAACAGGTGCAGTTAATACAGGTAATGAGAGGAGAACAGGGGGGCTTCTTAAAGAAAATCCAACAGGTCTGTGAGAGCCGGAATTCTTACTGGTTGGTAGGTGATCAAATACTTATGTCATGCAATAAAATGCAAATTAATTACTTAAAAATCATACAATGTGATATGCTGGATTTTTGTTTTAGATACCATCTCTCACAGTTGAAGTGTACCTATGATAAAAATGACAGACCTCTACATGCTTTGTAAGTAGGAAAACCTGCAAAATCGGCAGAGTATCAAATACTTGTTCTCCACACTGTACCATGGCTTTCAACCAGTCAGCATTCAGGGATCAAACCACCCAGTTAATAATTAATGCTGCAGAATTATTTTGGTACTCTTCCCCAGATCTGTGCCTCGACACAATCCTGTCTCAGAGCTCTACGGACAGTTCCTTCGACCTCATGGCTTGGTTTTTGATCTGACATGCACTGTCAACTGCTGGACCATAGACAGGTGTTTGTCTTTCCAAATCATGTCCAATCCATTGAATTTAACACAGGTGGACTCCAACCACGTTGTAGAAACATCTCAAGGATGATCAATGGAATCAGGATGCACCAGAGCTCAATTTTGAGTCTCATAGCAAAGGGTCTGAATACTTATGTAAATAAGGTATTTTCTTTATTTTTAATACATTTGCAAAACATTCTAAAAACCTGTTTATGCTTCACTTTTTTGCTTTCGCTTAAAAACCTGGGCTCCGAGTGGCGCAGCACTCTCAGGAACTGCATCTCAGTGCAAGAGGCGTCACTACAGACACCCTGGTTCAAATCCAGGCTGTATCACATCTGGCCGTTATTGGGAGTCCCATAGGGTGGCACACAATTGGCCCAGTGTAGTCCGGGTTTGGCCGTCATTGTAAATAAGAATTTGTTCTTAACTGACTTGCCTAGTTAAAAATGTTTTTTTATTTTTTTATAATATTCTCGCCCACATGGAAATTCTGTAATCGGAATGTGGATACCAATTATTTGATGATCTGACCACATTCTGCCCCCATCACATTCTTCCCCCTACCAGAGTGAAGGAAGCAAGAAAATAATCAAGACGACTAGCTTGATTAAGCCTCCTCCATGTATATCTCACAAGGTCTGGATTTTTAAGGCTCTATAGGGGCACTTAAAACAGTATTATAATCTCCCACTATACTAATAGTCATTTGTTGATTGTGAGCTCGATAGATATATGCCGTTTTAGATTCAAGACGAAAAATTGTGCAAGATTTTAGAAGCTGACAATAGATTTAAGATGTTCTCACACGTGGCAGTATGTTTGAAGAGTAACACACCCATTCTCACACGTGGCAGTATGTTTGAAGAGTAACACACCCATTCTCACACGTGGCAGTATGTTTGAAGAGTAACACACCCATTCTCACACGTGGCAGTATGTTTGAAGAGTAACACACCCATTCTCACACGTGGCAGTATGTTTGAAGAGTAACACACCCATTCTCACACGTGGCAGTATGTTTGAAGAGTAACACACCCATTCTCACACGTGGCAGTATGTTTGAAGAGTAACACACCCATTCTCACACGTGGCAGTATGTTTGAAGAGTAACACACCCATTCTCACACGTGGCAGTATGTTTGAAGAGTAACACACCCATTCTCACACGTGGCAGTATGTTTGAAGAGTAACACACCCATTCTCACACGTGGCAGTATGTTTGAAGAGTAACACACCCATTCTCACACGTGGCAGTATGTTTGAAGAGTAACACACCCATTCTCACACGTGGCAGTATGTTTGAAGAGTAACACACCCATTCTCACACGTGGCAGTATGTTTGAAGAGCAACACACCCATTCTCACACGTGGCAGTATGTTTGAAGAGTAACACACCCATTCTCACACGTGGCAGTATGTTTGAAGAGCAACACACCCATTCTCACACGTGGCAGTATGTTTGTGAGAAAAGATGAAAGGTGATGCAAGGGCTTCAGCACCTATAGATCTAGTTACAGTGGAGGGGAATGGAGAGGAGAGAGATGGAGGTCAGGAACAGATAGATGGAGAGGAGAGGGCCGGAGAAGAGAGGAGTACTCACAGAATCAGACAGATGGATAGGAGGACATTGAGGTTGCGCATATCTCTGATAAGGAGGAGGGTTTTAACCCTTTCAGTGACGATCCAAACCCACGAGTCAGCTGTTCAAGAGAAAAAGAAGACAACAGGCCACTCAAACAGTTTTTAAATCAAATCAAATCAAATTTTATTTGTCACATACACATGGTTAGCAGATGTTAATGCGAATGTAGCGAAATGCTTGTGCTTCTAGTTCCGACAATGCAGTAATAACCAACAAGTAATCTAATTAACAATTCCTAAACTACTTTCATATACACAGTGTAAGGGGATAAAGAATATGTAGGATACATGAATGAGTGATGGTACAGAGCAGCAAGATACAGTAGATGGTATGGAGTACAGTATATACATATGAGATGAGTATGTAAACAAAGTGGCATAGTTAAAGTGGCTAGTGATACATGTATTACATAAGGATGCAGTCGATGATATAGAGTACAGTATATACGTATGCATATGAGATGAATAATGTAGGGTAAGTAACATTATATAAGGTAGCATTGTTTAAAGTGGCTAGTGATATATTTACATCATTTCCCATCAATTCCCATTATTAAAGTGGCTGGAGTTGAGTCAGTGTCAGTGTGTTGGCAGCAGCCACTCAATGTTAGTGGTGGCTCTTTAACAGTCTGATGGCCTTGAGATAGAAGCTGTTTTTCAGTCTCTCGGTCCCAGTGAACAGGCAGTGGCTCGGGTGGTTGATGTCCTTGATGATCTTTATGGCCTTCCTGTAACATCGGGTGGTGTAGGTGTCCTGGAGAGCAGGTAGTTTGCCCCCGGTGATGCGTTGTGCAGACCTCACTACCCTCTGGAGAGCCTTACGGTTGAGGGCGGAGCAGTTGCCGTACCAGGCGGTGATACAGCCCGCCAGGATGCTCTCGATTGTGCATCTGTAGAAGTTTGTGAGTGCTTTTGGTGACAAGCCGAATTTCTTCAGCCTCCTGAGGTTGAAGAGCGCTGCTGCGCCTTCTTCACGATGCTGTCTGTGTGAGTGGACCAATTCAGTTTGTCTGTGATGTGTATGCCAAGGAACTTAAAACTTGCTACCCTCTCCACTACTGTTCCATCGATGTGGATAGGGGGTGTTCCCTCTGCTGTTTCCTGAAGTCCACAATCATCTCCTTAGTTTTGTTGACGTTGAGTGTGAGGTTATTTTCCTGACACCACACTCCGAGGGCCCTCACCTCCTCCCTGTAGGCCGTCTCGTCGTTGTTGGTAATCAAGCCTACCACTGTTGTGTCGTCCGCAAACTTGATGATTGAGTTGGAGCGTGCGTGGCCACGCAGTCGTGGATGAACAGGGAGTACAGGAGAGGGCTCAGAACGCACCCTTGTGGGGCCCCAGTGTTGAGGATCAGCGGGGAGGAGATGTTGTTACCTACCCTCACCTCCTGGGGCGGCCCGTCAGGAAGTCCAGTACCCAGTTGCACATGGCGGGGTCGAGACCCAGGGTCTCAAGCTTGATGACGAGCTTGGAGGGTACTATGGTGTTGAATGCTGAGCTGTAGTCGATGAACCTCATTCTCACATAGGTATTCCTCTTGTCCAGATGGGTTAGGGCAGTGTGCAGTGTGGTTGAGATTGTATCGTCTGTGGACCTATTTGGGCGGTAAGCAAATTGGAGTGGGTCTAGGGTGTCAGGTAGGGTGGAGGTGATATGGTCCTTGACTAGTCTCTCAAAGGACTTCATGATGACGGAAGTGAGTGCTACGGGGCGGTAGTCGTTTAGCTCAGTTACCTTAGCTTTCTTGGGAACAGGAACAATGGTGGCCCTCTTGAAGCATGTGGGAACAGCAGACTGAGATAGGGATTGATTGAATATGTCCGTAAACACACCAGCCAGCTGGTCTGCGCATGCTCTGAGGGCGCGGCTGGGGATGCCATCTGAGCCTGCAGCCTTGCGAGGGTTAACACGTTTAAATGTTTTACTCACCTCGGCTGCAGTGAAGGAGAGACCGCATGTTTCTGTTGCAGGCCGTGTCAGTGGCACTGTATTGTCCTCAAAGCGGGCAAAAAAATTATTTAGTCTGCCTGGGAGCAAGACATCCTGGTCCATGACTGGGCTGGATTTCTTGCTGTAGTCCGTGATTGACTGTAGACCCTGCCACATGCCTCTTGTGTCTGAGCCGTTGAATTGGGATTCTACTTTGTCTCTGTACTGACGCTTAGCTTGTTTGATAGCCTTGCGGAGGGAATAGCTGCACTGTTTGTACTCGGTCATGTTACCAGACACCTTGCCCTGATTAAAAGCAGTGGTTCGCGCTTTCAGTTTCACGCGAATGCTGCCATCAATCCACGGTTTCTGGTTAGGGAATGTTTTAATCGTTGCTATGGGAACGACATCTTCAACGCACGTTCTAATGAACTCGCACACCGAATCAGCGTATTCGTCAATGTTGTTATCTGACGCAATACGAAACATGTCCCAGTCCACGTGATGGAAGCAGTCTTGGAGTGTGGAGTCAGCTTGGTCGGACCAGCGTTGGACATACCACACCTTAAATGTGTGGTATGTCTGAGTATATGTGCATGTGCTTGTGAATGAGTGTGTGTGTGTGCGTGTCTGTATCTGTGTCTGCTTCAGTGTGTGTTTAACTACCTGAGTCTTCCTCCTCTGTGAATGTGAACTGATTATTCTGAGCTTTGCTGATGCTGCTTCTAGGAGTGGCGCTGTCCTTCAGAGTTCGTTATGATTAATATTACATCATATTCATATATCTCTTGTATGTCGTCTGTTATGGCTCTCACCCCTCATTTATGTTTCTCGTCTGTCTGAACGCTCTTTCTAAGATGTTCTCTCTTACCGCTGCTGGGCAGGTCAGAGTAGACGGCCTCTATAGGAACGCTCCGCTCCACACTGTCCTCCCGGCTGGAACTGCTGGAGATCTGTCGGCAGGAAAGGGTTAAAACATGTCCTTATACAAACATCTCCTGGTCAGTATAAATGGTGTCTTGATTAATAACACAAAACAACTGAATGTGTACTCTGGAATTTTCACAGTGAGTTATGAATAGTTACAAAATGCACTTTATTTGATGGCACTGATTGAAGAAAACAGGGCAGTACAGGAAGCTACATGGTGGGAGGAAAAGGATAGGATGACATCGAGGCCATCAGTGAAATTCTTACTGTGTCTATTTCCCGATCCACGCCATCAACGCCGTTCTCTCCTGAGAAGTGGGGACTGCTGTTGCCATTCTCCACCTGCTCCCCCAGCTGTTGTGGAAACCAGAGTCTGTAAACGCAGTTGAGCCGCTCCACTAAAAATGCTCCTCCCTCACAGGAGAAACAAACTGCCGCTCAATATTCGCTCCATTTATTAACTTCACATTTTAACCAACACCCATTTCTTTCTGTGACTAACTGAACCCAACACTTGGTTTTGAAGTATTGAAACTAAACCATATGATTCGAATATAAAGTATTTGAATAAACATAAAAAGGGGAATGTAAGAAGCGCTCATAATTAAAAATAGGCTACATGTAGTATTAAACAGCACAGAAACACGCTTAATAGGTCAGAATCCAGACATGTAGCCTAATAAGGAAGGAAAATAAATTGTTTAGGATATATTATTAGCCTATTATTTCAATGATTTCAAGGCTATAGCCTACAAAGAAATACATTGTGAAGCATTTGCGATTGCGACATGACCATTAAGCGCTTAGCATTTAAACAACATTTTGTTGATTCAATTATTATAGTCTATAAATTGCGCAAAAAGGAAAGAATTACAATTAAATAAAAGCGAAACTAAAAGGCCTTACTAGGCATTTGAATCCACTTTTAGAAACACGAGTTTGGCCAGAGTGTGGTTTCAGGCTCATGCGATGGTGCCTGGAGAGCAGGCCAACAGTGGATGGGGATGCTCAACACCCTTCGGCCTCTCTTTCCAGGTTGGGCAGGGATGCAGAGTTGTTTTTTTAATAGGAAGGCCTACAGGTTTTCAGGCAAAAATAATCCTCTCAAAACAGAGACCTCCTTGAAAGAGGTAATATGTCAGGAATATTGGGCCAAAATCAATGATAGCCGATTGTTTAGATAATAGAACAAAACAAGACACATCCGGGGTTCAAACTATAGAACCCAGTTCCTACATTTGAATATAAAAATTGATTTTATCAAACAAAACTGTGTTACATTTTATCTCTGGAACCCTCAGGAAGACAAATCAGAGCCAGATTACTGAGTGTAAGTACATCATTTACCTTCAGAGATGAATGTATCAAACCAGTTGTCGTGATAAAAGCATGTTGTTGTTGTGCATTTTCCTCAAACAATAGCATGTATTTTTAAGTTCATAACTGTACACTCTCCTCAAACAATAGCATGGTATTTTTAAGTTCATAACTGTGCACTCTCCTCAAACAATAGCATGGTATTTTTAAGTTCATAACTGTGCACTCTCCTCAAACAATAGCATGGTATTTTTCAAACTGTTCTCCTCAAACAATAGCATGGTATTTTTAAGTTCATAACTGTGCACTCTCCTCAAACAATAGCATGGTATTTTTAAGTTCATAACTGTGCACTCTCCTCAAACAATAGCATGGTATTTTTAAGTTCATAACTGTGCACTCTCCTCAAACAATAGCATGGTATTTTTAAGTTCATAACTGTACACTCTCCTCAAAACAATAGCATGGTATTTTTAAGTTCATAACTGTGCACTCTCCTCAAACAATAGCATGGTATTTTTAAGTTCATAACTGTGCACTCTACTCAAACAATAGCATGGTAATTTTAAGAGAGAAAGGGAGACAGAGAGAGATCATTTGGGTATACCTGCGCTTGTGAACACACAGACTGCAGGATTTCATAACACACTCTCCGGTTCCGCAAAGACACAAACGAATACTGAAACAGAGGCAAAACAGAATGAGGGACTACACAACACACCACCACTCAGACACAACCACACAGATACAACACACCACCACACAGACAAACCACCACAGACACACCACCACCACACAGACACAAAACACCACCACACAGACACAACACACCACTACACAGACACAACACACCACTACACAGACACAACACACCACCACACAGACACACCACCACACAGACACAACACACCACCACACAGACACAACACACCACTACACAGACACAACACACCACTACACAGACACAACACACCACCACACAGACACAACACACCACCACACAGACACAACACACCACCACACAGACACACCACCACACAGACACAAAACACCACCACACAGACACAACACACCACTACACAGACACAACACACCACCACACAGACACACCACCACACAGACACAACACACCACCACACAGACACACCACACCACTACACAGACACAACACACCACTACACAGACACAACACACCACCACACAGACACAACACGCCACCACACAGACACACCACCACACAGACACAACACACCACCACACAGACACAACACACTACACCACCACACAGACACAAAACACACCACCACACAGACACAAAACACCACTACACAGACACACCACCACACAGACACAACACACCACTACACAGACACAACACACCACTACACAGACACAACACACCACTACACAGACACAACACGCCACCACACAGACACAACACGCCACCACACAGACACAACACGCCACCACACAGACACAACACACCACTACACAGACACAACACAACACACCACTACACAGACACAACACCACAACACAGACACAACACACCACACAGACACACCACACCACCACACAGACACAACACACCACCACACAGACACACCACCTCACAAACACACCACCACACAGACACACTACACCACCACACAAAACACCACTACACAGACACAACACACCACCACACAGACACACCACCACACAAACACAACACACCACCACACAGACACAACACACCACCACACAGACACACCACCTCACAAACACAACACACCACCACACAGACACACTACACCACCACACAAAACACCACTACACAGACACACCACCACACAGACACAAAACACCACCACACAAAACAACACTACACAGACACACCACCACACAGACACAACACACCACTACACAGACACAACACACCACACACAGACACACCACCAACACACAGACACACCACACCACACCACCTCACAGACACACCACACCAGCACACAGACACAACACACCACACAGACACACCACACCACCACACAGACACAACACACCACCACACAGACACACCACCTCACAAACACAACACACAACACACTACCAAACAGACACAACACACCACCACACAGACACACCACCTCACAAACACAACACACCACCACACAGACACACCACCTCACAAACACAACACACCACCACACAGACACAACACACCACCACACAGACACACCACCTCACAAACACAACACACCACCACACAGACACACCACCTCACAAACACAACACACCACCACACAGACACAATATACTACCACACAGGCACAGACACACCACCACACAGACACAACCACAACCACTGACACACCCATAGCTGCAGACACAGAGGCAGACACAGTCACAGACACATTCACTCGAACAAGAACAACAGGGCCGTTGTGGGTTTGTTTCTGACCTTGTTTCCATCAGTAGTACGGATGGAGAGCATAGACAGGGCTGAGTTCTGCTTCTTCACTTCCTTTACGCTGGACACATGGACCTCAACCTGCAACAAGACACAGATACTACATCAACAACACATGGTACAGACCACAACAGACCATCTACTTCTACCTACTGTTTGTTGGCCACCTTGGCGTTGTCTACTCTACGGCTCTATTCAGTCTGGATGGCTGAAGCGTTACAGATTCCCCAATAGAAATGTGAAGTCATTTCCGATTGAGCCGACATATGCAGCGTTTACTGTGAATGCAGCTTGCGCTAATGTGGGAACGTTGCCTTTAAATTTCAATCACACTGTAAAGCTGAACTTCTGTGATACGGATTGAATAGGGTCCCTACTCTACTCTGCTTTTCTCTTCTCTGCTCCAATCTACTCTGCTCTATTCTGCTCTACTCTATTCTACTCTACTCTGCTCTGCTCTACTCTATTCTGCTCTGCTCTACTACGCTCTTCTCTAATCTGCTCTTCTCTACTCCATTCTGCTCTGCTCTGCTCTACTCTATTCTGCTCTGCTCTGCTTCTCTGCCCTTCTATACTACGCTCTTCTCTAATCTGCTCTTCTCTAATCTTCTTGTACTCTGCTCTACTATACTCTGCTCTACTATACTCTACTCTGCTCTATTCTGATTTTCTCTGCTGTGCTCTACTCTATTCTGCTCTACTCTACTCTTCTCTGCACTTCTCTAATTTGCTCTTCTTTACTCTGCTCTGTTCTATTCTGCTTTTCTTTGCTGTGCTCTATTCTACTCTAATCTGCTCTACTCTATTCTGCTCTACTCTACTCTATTCTGCTCTGCACTTCTCTGCTCTGTCCTGATCTTCTCTGCTCTACTTTATTCTACTCTACTCTATTCCTCTCTGTTCTACTCTGCTCTACTCTGCTCTATTCTACTCTATTCTGCTCTACTCTACTTTATTCTGCTCTGCTCTTCTCTACTATGCTCTTCTCTAATCTGCTTTTCTCTAATCTACTCTTCTTTACTCTGCTCTTCTCTGCTCTACTCCGCTCTACTCGGCTCTACTCTATTCTGATCTTCTCTGCTCTACCCTTCTCTTCTTTACTCTTCTCTAATCTGCTCTTCTCTAATCTGCTCTACTCTACCCTTCTCTAATGTGCCTTCTCTGCTCTACTCTACTGTACTCTACTGTACTCTATTCTGCTCTTCTCTACTATGCTCTTCTCTACTCTGCTCTGCTCTATTCTGCTTTTCTCTGCTGTGCTCTACTCTACTATATTCTGCTCTGCTCTTCTATGCTCTGCACTATACTCTTCTCTAATCTGCTCTTCTTTACTCTGCTCTGCTCTATTCTGCTTTTCTCTGCTGTGCTCTACTCTACTCTAATCTGCTCTACTCTATTCTGCTCTGCTCTTCTCTACTATACTATGCTCTTCTCTAATCTACTCTACTCTCCTCTGCTCTTCTCTGCTATGCTCTTCTCTCATCTAATCTACTCTGCTCTACTCTATTCTGCTCTTCTCTGCTCTACTCTTTTTTACTCTTCTCTAATCTGCTCTAATCTACTCTTCTCTTATCTAATGTGCTCTGCTCTACTCTGCTCTTCTACTCTTCTGTAATCTGCTCTTCTTTATTCTGCTCTACTCTGCTATACTCTGCTGTGATCTACTCTACTCTACTCTGACTACTCTTTTCTGCTCTTCTCTACTCTGCTCTTCTCCACTCTGCTCTATTCTACTCTGCTCTATTCTGACTACTCTGCTTTACTCTGCTTTTCTCTACTCTGCTCTATTCTACTCTACTCCATTCTACACTACTATATGTGAATCTCTTACCTTGGTGTCCTTGAGGAGTACGGACGAGTAAAAACATACGTAGTTGACAGACACAAATAGCTTCCCATGATACAACACCTCCTTCTGCAGGGCACAGGTGAACACTGAAACACACAACCAGGACAGAGGACACAGTCAAATGAGAGACACGTAGGTTTCTCCTTGAAACTTCCCTTTATCCCCAGAATAACTTGTGATATATTCAGCTGAGGGTACATTTAAATATTGTGCAGAGTGAGTGCTTAAGTTTAGTTGTTAGCAAGGAGCACAAAGCACATAATGTGGAATTAAATATAATGAATGTCCCAACGCATTAAGTAATGATTGTGATGACACCATCATAGCTCTGTAATCGAGACATAAATCCACATGCAGCCCAGACGGTTTCAGGACCACAATGATGATGAAACCATAAATAAGTTCCAGACTCACCATGAGTTAGTTTCTCCTCTGTGGGAATGTCTCGGAAGAATTTGTGGAAGGCTTTGTTGTATTTCACAAAACTCTACAACAGAGAGAGAAAATGATCTAACTCTGTTAATCAATCAACCAATTAATTAATCAATCAACCAATTCATTAATCAATCAAGCATTCAATCAGGAGACATTTCCAAGCCAGAACCAAGAACCCAAACATATAGTGGAGAAGGAGTGCTAGGACCTCAAATCAAATAAAAGTTTATTGGTCGCGTATCGAGATTTGCAGATGTCATCTCAGGTGCAGCGAAATGCTCGTTGTTGGCCAGGAGCTAGAAACAGTGCAACTGTGTCTGTCAGCACCATCTTGTCTAAAGCCCTCCTCCAGGTCGTTGTCCTGTATATTTCAGGTGCGCTTACATTTTTGGCAACGGCGCCATCAGGCGGGTGGAAGCTCTCCTCCTCTATGGTCTCTGACCTATGGATAGGGAGTGATTGAGAGCGGATCAATGGACTTGCATAGGCTTTGGTACTTTCCCCCAGTCCATGGCCTATTCTAGTCATTAAACTTGTTTTCAGAAGTAACCTTTGACCTGAGAGAGTTGCTCCTGTTCAGGCTGTGTCCCAGCTCCGGGATCTCCAGCTGGGCCTCCTCTAGACTCTTCCGCTTGTCTTTGCTCTTCTTACTGCGGCTCCCTCTCCTCAGGCCCAGACTGCCTCCTCCACCACCATTCTTCAGGGACCTGAAGGAACAGGACACTAAACCGTCACAGTGTTGCCCCCTGTGTCTGGAAACACTCTCTGTTTAGAGGTCGTATTTATTTTGTACTAAACCTTATTGTGGTTTGCAGAATTTCCCACCGTGGGACAATAAAGTTGTGGATTGAATTTGTGGATTCAACCTCAACTGATTCACCTACCCATGGGTTTTTTTGTCTGCTGGTGAAAACTGCTGTTACATTAATGAAAACATTTTTAAAAATGTGCACCAAGAATCCAAAATATTCCCCTAGCTATGCACCTGATTGTTATCATTTTGATTCTAATAATTTCAAGTCAATTCTGACTTTCCAGGAAGCAACCTACACAACCATGTTACATAAGTTATTAGAGATGCGAGATATCTTGTTATTTACATTCTCAGCAGCTCCGGCTAACTTGATACCATCAGACAACCATAAGGAAGAATGGTTGCCAGAGCAGTTCTAGCTAGTAGTCATTATGATAGTCAACTACACCTTAGTGGCACACAAATATATTTTTCACCTCATTTAACACCTCAATGATTTAATAAAAAGGACATCTCAATAGGTGGTCCAGGTCAGTCATGACAAAGTGTGTGTGTGGGGGGGGGCTTTCCTCTTCTGTTCTCTATAGTTGGTCAGGCAAGGGGGAGGCCGATGACATCACAACTTACCATCAGAACAACTCCTTGAATGTCCTTCTCCTTGCAGTTTGCAGTTGTGTGTATACCCTTTATACCCTTTAGTGTGTGTACATTACTGTATTTATACTTGGGATATCACTTTTTAACTGGAAAAGTGAAAGAAATCGCCCGAGGATGTCTTGAAGCGTTGAAAAGACATGGCATCCAGGTCAAAGGAAGATTTGCAATTCAAATGATCAGAACATTTCATGTAAAAGTAGGTGTTATAGACTGAGTGTACACAACATTAAGAACACCTTCCTAATATTGAGTTGGATTTAACAAGTGACATCAATAAGGCTGCATCACATCTGGTTGTAATTGGGAGTCCCATAGAGCGGCACACAATTGGCCCAGCGTTGACCGGGTTTGGCCAGGGGAGGCCCTCCTTGTAAATAAACTGACCTGCCAAGTTAAATAAAGGTTAAATAAAAATACAATCAAATAAATAAGGGATCATAGGTGGTCAGTCTATGTCATGGGAAGAGCAGAGTTTTGTACACGCTATGCATTATGTTTAAGCGCCTGAGGATGGGAGAAAGCAAACCATGGACATTAAATATGCATGTCCAGATGTAGGATCTTAATTTGAGACAGTTTCCTACATCAGGAAAATAATCCTGGAGCAACAGGAAAAGTGAATTATTATGTGGACAATGGACATTTTTGTAGCGGTTGATACATTTTTTGTACAGGAAAATCAAGTAGGATATTTCAAAGTTTAGATTTAAAGACTTTAGAAGCCTTTTTAAACCTCAAATACACTACATGTTCATCCTTTTCAGGAAAGTCATGCAACAGGGTGCTCAAATTAAGATCCTACATATCACAGGAAGTTGTGGCACCTTCATTGGGGAGAACTGGCTTGTTCTTATGACTGGAGCAGAATCAGTGGAATGGTAACACATAGGTCAAACACATGGTTTACAGATATTTGATGCCATCCCGTGAAGTCTGTTCCAGCCTCCTGTGCAACATATAAATCTTTGTTTATTCTATTCCAGGATAACATCTTCATTATTGTTCCACTCCGTACGGACAATGTAGGCCTAACTAACGAAAGCTGTTACATTTACAGTTCAACAAGTCTAACTTTAATGTGAAAACGCAAATAAAATGCACAGAAACATGACAAAACAATCTTTATGCAACAAAGCTTTGAGTATATAGAGATCTGCTAAAGGAAGCAGATTCACCTGCTCCCGATTAGACCAACCTGTTATTTCTGGGGCTGGACGAGGGTCCTGAGGGCTATGGCTGCAATGCATTTTGGGGAATGAAAACAAACAAGTTCCCTTCCTTCCTTCTCTTCCTCAACCCTGGTGAGTCCTCCGTTCAGACTAAACCATTAGTGAAATGGCAATAAAACAGCTGGAATGGCCTGTGTGTGTGTTCTCACCTCGGTGGTATGCACTACTGTGCGTTTGAGGAATGTACAGTTCTCAGTACTGTAATATCCTATTAGAAAATCCAAGATTCGGTTAAGGGACATTCTGACTTCCTAAACAGAAACAACAGTGATGGTCTCTACAGCTGGAGTTTAACTGAACCTGTCTAGAACTGTACAGAAACACCACATGTATAGCAATGCATAATAATAAAACACTTATTTTAAAAAGTTTGATTGGTTGATACTCACACTGAGCTGTCGAGGGAGAACCTCCGATGCTCCATGTTCATGGTCTAGAGTGGTGAAGCGTCTCTCCCACTCCCACTGAGCTCCTCTCTACTCCACACGGTATTTGCACTGACTATGTAAACCGACTCTCAAACGTAGCAACTCTGTACTCCACCGTGTTGCAGTATACACCCAGCCTGTCCTTCTAGTCTGCTACCTGGCTTTAGCCTACAGAGAGGCAGCTGATAGATGGCTGGAGGGAGAGGCAGTTTTCTCCTGTTACCAGCCAGCCTATTCTCTTCAAGCGTATTGCTGGTTTCACCTATCATCTACTGGGGGGGCGGGAATACCATTTAAGTTTACCCAATCAGCTTCGGACTCCGGAGCCTCCTGTCGGTCCCACCTGTGACACACCTCTACTGCTCATGGTAACTGTGACTGCAGGTGTTGTGTACAATCCTACTCCCATCCATAAATTAGCACACATTGTAATGCATGAATCCAAACACAATTGCCAACACACTTCACACATGTACTGTACACACGCATACACAAGTCACGCACCTAAGCACGCAGGCACACACTCTGAAAGTGTACACAGAGTTCACCCGGCTTGTTTTTGCTGTATCATGATCATGAATGCTCAGGTGACAGTCTGGTTCTCTCAGACCTGTTCAGACCTGTTCGCAAAAGCTCTCTGCGGAAGATAGGTATCGCAGCACTGTCAATGATAACATTGTCAGAGGAGTTCATACCTCAGCCGGACCAGTACAGCTAAATGACCGTGCAGATTCTGAGATATGATGGGTGTAGTACAGCATTATTGTTTGATGTTTGAAATATGTGTAAAAAAGTTGTTCCTAAAAAACCTTTATCATCATGGCATGATTGACTTTGAGCAGAGCAAACCTGGAACAGACACCGTGAGAATCACACAGCGTTCTCCTAACTAGTGTCTTCCTCCACACTTCATGTCTGTCTGTGTGTGTGTGTGTGTGTGTGTGTGTGTGTGTGTGTGTGTGTGTGTGGTGTGTGTCAAATCAAATCTAATTTTATTTGTCACATACACATGGTTAGCAGATGTTAATGCGAGTGTAGCAAAATGCTTGTACTTCTAGTTCCGACAATGCAGTAATAACCAACAAGTAATCTAACTAACAATTCCTAAACTATATATGAATGAGTATACACAGTGGCAAGATACAGTAGATGGTATGGATAAATATACATATGAATATATGTAAACAAAGGATATTAAAGTGGCTAGTGATGGTACATAAGGATGCAGTCATAGGCAAGATACAGTAGATGGTATGAGATGAATAAGTATATACATATATAAGAGATTGTTTAAAGTATGTAAACAATTTCCCATCAATTCCATTAGTTAAAGTGGCTGGAGTTGATCACATGTATTACATAAGGATGCTGTTTAACAGTCTGATGGCCTTGAGATAGAAGCTGTTTTTCAGTCTCTCGGTCCCAGTTTGATGCACCTGTACTGACCTCGCCTTCTGGATGATAGCGTGGTGAACAGGCAGTGGCTCGGGTGGTTGATGTCCTTGATGATCTTTATGGCCTTCCTGTAACATCGGGTGGTGTAGGTGTCCTGGAAGTAACATTATATACGGTTGAGGGCGGAGCAGTTGCCATACCAGGCGGTGTGTGTGTGTGTGTACTAATTCCTTTACAGGACATTTATGTTCCACTTCACAAGGTTTTCACACACTGTTGCTGGTATTTTGGCCCATTCCTCCATGCAGATGTCCTCTAGAGCAGTGATGTTTTGGGGCTGTTGCTGGGCAACACAGGACTTTCACTCCCTCCAAAGATTTTCTATGGGGTTGAGATCTGGAGACTGGCTCGGCCACTCCAGGACCTTGAAATGCTTCTTACGAAGCCACTCCTTCGTTGCCCGGGCGGTGTGTTTGGGATCATTGTCATGCTGAAAGACCCAGCCACGTTTCATCTTCAATGCCCTTGCTGATGGAAGGAGGTTTTCACTCAAAATCTCACGATACATGGCCCCATTCATTCTTTCCTTTACACGGATCAGTCGTCCTGGTCCCTTTGCAGAAAAACAGCCCCAAAGCATGATGTTTCCACCCCCATGCTTCACAGTAAGTATGGTGTTCTTTGGATGCAACTCAGCATTCTTTGTTCTCCAAACACGACGAGTTGAGTTTTTACCAAAAGGTTATATTTTGGTTTCATCTGACCATATGACATTCTCCCAATCTTCTTCTGGATCATCCAAATGCTCTCTAGCAAACTTCAAACGGGCCTGGACATGTACTGGCTTAAGCAGGGGGACACGTCTGGCACTGCAGGATTTGAGTCCCTGGCGGCGTAGTGTGTTACTGATGGTAGGCTTTGTTACTTTGGTCCCAGCTCTCTTCAGGTCATTCACTTGGTCCCCCCGTGTGGTTCTGGGATTTTTGCTCACCGTTCTTGTGATCATTTTGACCCCACGGGGTGAGATCTTGCGTGGAGCCCCAGATCGAGGGAGATTATCAGTGGTCTTGTATGTCTTCCATTTCCTAATAATTGCTCCCACAGTTGATTTCTTCAAACCAAGCTGCTGACCTATTGCAGACTCAGTCTTCCTAGCATGGTGCAGGTCTACACTGTATATAATCATTGGCGAGCAAGGAGCCCTACAAACCTGACTCAGTTACACCAGCTCTGTCAGGAGGAATGGGCCAACATTCATCCAACGTATTGTGGGAAGTTTGTGGACGGCTACCTGAAATTTTTGACCCAAGTTAAACAATTTAAAGGCAATGCTACCAAATACTAATTGAGTGTATGTAAACTTCTGACCCACTGGGAATGTGATGAAAGAAATAAAAGCTGAAATAAATCATTCTCTCTACTAATTATTCTGACATGTCACATTCTTAAAATAAAGTGGTGATCCTAACTGACCTAAAACAGGGAATTATTACTAGGATTAAATGTTAGGAATTGTGAAAACTGAGTTTAAATGTATTTGGCTAAGGTGTATGTAAACTTCCGACTTCAACTGTATATATATATATATATATATATATAAACTGTTAGCTAGCCTGATTAATAAGTTCTTGTATAAAGTGAGGTATGAATAAGTACGATTTATCATGAACTAGCTGTTACATAATGTTAGCAACTTATTGATTGATGTAGCCTTCCAGTAACAATGACATCTGTAAAAACACCAAACATTCAACTAAGCACACAATTAGCATATAGGCTATTTCTCCCCATACTGTATAAACAAAGCATTCACTAGCGCCCTCTCACAAATCTACACAAGGATTCTGGGTCATTCCGCTGAATGAATGTCTTTTGCATCCCTTTGATAAGTTGACAGATAATGTGCACCAATAATGCATTTCAAAAGCCTGTTATAAGTTCCCTTTAATATAGAACCACATGGAAAATATTACAGCCATGAGTCATGACTGCAGTAAAATTACAATTGACCGTTGAGTCATGGTAATCTCCTCATATCCACTCTGGACATGCGTTGATAGAACCCAACTTGCTAAAGACCTTCAGGGCGCTAAAGGCCTGGTACTCAGGGCTCTATTGTCCCTGTACTACTCTGACAAATCACATCAAACACTTATCAAAAAAGTATGTGCTTTTAAAACGCACTTCGCTATGATTGATCAATTTGAAGAAAGAAGTTCAACAACAGGTTGAAACTGAATGGAAAACATGATCATTGTGGCTGCTGTTTCAAAGCCTAACACAACAAACTGGACAGCGCTTTCTAAGTTAATGATTCATTCGAAACAAACATTGATATTCATATTAGAGTTGATGCATATCCATGAGCCCAAACCCGGGAAAAAACCTGAATTAAAATGATGATTTTGCCCTTATACAATACATAGCCTACTGCATATATATGCATGGCACAAAAACATAAAAATAACAGATTGAAGATGTCTTGGTACATAATTGGTCGAGCCCAGGTATTCCCAAACTGGAGTACACGCAACGCCATCGGGTTGCGCCAAATAAAAATCGTATATATATTTTTTTTAATTTAAAAATAATTCTTCACATTTTCAAACAGTCCATTTATATTTTCCAACGGGGCTATACATTTGGGTGAGTTTTTTTTCTCGCCCGAGTAGCCTCATTTCACAGCCATCTAGTGTTCAGCGAAATAACAACAACATGTCAAATACAGGTAGCCTCGTTAAATAATTAACATCCAAACATGTGAACCGTTACTCTCTCGTGGGTGAAACCTTCACTCTTGCACAGACATTTAGAAATGAAACATGCCAATTTGAAAAATAACCCACAGGAGTTTTTTGAGTGAGAATTAAGATGAGTTTTGAGTAGTAAAACAAGTATAAAAGCAACAGATACCATTAATAAGAAGGAGCTAGAAGTGTCTTATATGGTGAGCTACTGAGTGGCTAGGACAGGCAAGCCCCATACTATTGAGGAGGACTTAATTATTCCTGCTGCCGCAGATATGGCAGGGACAATGATAGGGGAAAAGGCCCAAAAACTATACAGACAATGCCTTCATCAAACAACACTGTTTCACGACGCATCAGTGACATGGCAGGAGATGTTTTGAAACAATTACTGCTTCACATTCACAGCCAGTGAATTATATGCGTTATAGCTGGATGAGTCAACAGATGTGGCGGGCCTGGCACAGCTCCTGGTATATGTCCATTACTTTTATAGGTGGTCAATTAAGGAAGACATCCTCTTCAGCAAACCACTGGAAACAAGGACAACACGAGAGGATATTTTTAAAGTACTGGACTGCTTTGTGACATCAAATGGACATTGGTGGTCAAGATTTGTTAGTATTTGAACTGATGACTCAAAAGCCATGACAGGGAGACATGGTGGAGTGGTAACATGCGTGCAAGCAGTTGCTCCTGAAGCCACTTGGGTACACTGCAGCATCCACCGAGAGGCTCTTGCTGCCAAGGGAATGCCTGGCAGCTTGAAATACGTTTTGGACACTACAGTGAAAATGGTTAACTTTGTTAAAGCAAGGCCCCTGAACTTTCGTGTATTTTCTGCATTATGCAATGATATGGGCAGCGACCATGTAAGGCTTTTACAACATACAGAAGTGCACTGGTTATCAAGGGGCAAAGTAATGACATGTTTTTTAAAATTGAGAGACAAGCTTAAAGTTTTCTTTACTGATCATAATTTTCACTTGTCTGACCACAGTTCATCACACGACTGGCCTATCTGGGTGATGTTTTTTCTCTCCTGAATGATCTGAATCTAGGATTACAGGGACTCTCCGCAACTTTATTCATTGTGCGGGGAAAAAATGAGGCTATGATTAAGAAGTTGGAGATCTTCTCTGTTTGGATTAACAAGGACAAGGTATTTCTATCATTCCATGATTTTTTTTCTGCAAATTAACTCAAGCTTACGGACAATTACGCAGGTACTTCCCCGAAATGGATGACACAAACAACTGGATTCATTATCCCTTTCATGCCCTGCCTCCAGTCCACTTACCGATATCTGAACAAGAGCCTCATCGAAATTACAACAAGCAGTTCTGTGAAAATGCAATTTAATCAGAAGCCACTGCCAGATTTCTGGATTGGGCTGTGCTCAGAGTATCCTGTCGTGGCAAATCGTGCTGTTAATACACTGATGCCCTTTGCAACAATGTACTTATGTGAGAGTGGATTCTCGGCCCACACTAGCATGACAACTAAATACAGGCACATACTGTGTGTGGACAATTATTTAAGAGTGAGACTCTCCAATACAACCCAATATTGCAGAGTTATGTGCATCCTTTCAAGCCCACCCTTCTCATTAACCTGTGGGAAGTTATTCACCATTTTAAATGAACAAATAAGGTTTTATATGTAAGATGGTTAAATAAAGAGCAAAATTATTGATTATTATTATATTATTATTTGTGCCCTGGTCCTATAAGAGCTCTTTCTCACTTCCCACACGCCTTGTTGTGACAAAAACTCACACTCATTCTTATGTTTAATAAATGTATTGTATAGTGTGTGTGTGGCAGGCTTACAATAATACTAAAAAACAACATTTGAGAGGGCGCTGACCCTGGTGCTAGAGAGGGTACGCAGCTGGAGGTTGAAGGGGTACGGGTCTATGAGAAGTTTGGGAACCACTGGTCTTGCCTATACTCTGAAATGAAACACATTCCAGTAATGGCCTTTGAGCATGGGCTGTTTTATTATGCATACTGTATGGTATGGTTACCTTATGCTACTCTCCAAACATTCTATTAATGAGTCTGGAAGAGAACGTATATGCCTAGGCGATGCTGTTGGCTCATTGATTGTGCATGGTGGCTAAGCCTACAATTATAGTGAATTTGGATTTGATTTTGAATAGCCTAGTAATAAATATTTACATTTTCATAATTAATAGGCTGTCACATTACCTTTAGATACAGAATATTTCATCACCACCGTGCGTTTTCATCTCCTCCTCTCTGTCCTTCATTCCTTTCTCCAGCAGGCAGAGAGAGAGGCTGTCGTCGTGAAAACATGTTACTATAGATGAACAAATTTCACTTGGCTTCCGAAAAAAGGCACTTGGTAAATGTAGGAACAGGGTTGGAGAGCCCCTGTCATACAGAGTTTGGGTGGAATATCACGTTGCACAGCGAGAGGCTGCATGCTCCTCAAACAGTGGTTGATGTGTGGAGTGAAATAACCGGAGTAGCCTGAAAAATTAACCAAAGGGAAAACTGCCACCTAGTGCATATGGATGCCGTCTTTATTCTCCTGCCCCTGTTCCTTCCCATTTGATAATGGGCCATTCTATATCAAAACTACTTTGACATATTATTAAAGACGAGATTAAATAGAGAATAGCCTGATGTGAAAATATCATAATTTGATGAAAGAACAGTTTACGCAAGCTTTTTTTGTTGCTACATTCTAAAATCATCAATAGCCTATAGTCATATCATACAGCCCATATATGTTTTGATTTCT